>NW_008679584.1:7186-7411 GCF_000695815.1 Acanthisitta chloris | reverse complement strand
GGAGGGTCTGCAGCCACTGCTCCAGCTTGGCGAACGATGGCCTGAAGGACAAGGGGGACATGTGGCAGCTCTGCTGGGCCTGTCCCCACACTCCCCTGACCCACAGGGGTTTTCAGCCACTCATAGATTCATAGAGAATTAAGGGGTTGGAGCTTAGAGAAGAGATCATCCAGTGCCAACCCCCTGCCCTGGGCAGGGACACCTCCCACCAGAGCAGGTTGCTCA
>NW_008679584.1:6784-7142 GCF_000695815.1 Acanthisitta chloris | reverse complement strand
CTCCCTGGCCAACCTGTGCCAGTGTCTCACCACCCTCACAGGGAAAACATCTGCCTAAGAAGATCTCATCTAAACCTCCCTCTTTCAATTTCTCCCTATTTCTCCTTGCCCTGTCACTGCAGTTCCTAACCAAGAGTCTCTCTGCAGCTTCTCTGGAGTCACTTCAGGCACTGGAATGTTGCTCTATGCTCCATATGCTCATGCTGGGGAAATCTGCAGAAGGCAGAGACAGGCTCTGGCTGCTCCTGTCAACCTCCCTGTGCTCTTTGTCATAGTATGTTCAGGGGTTGGAATGGAGCTTAGAGATCATCCAGCCCCAACCCCCTGCCCTGGGCAGGGACACCTCCCACCAGAGCAT
>NW_008679584.1:3835-6348 GCF_000695815.1 Acanthisitta chloris | reverse complement strand
TCACTCACCGCTTCTCAGGGTCCAGGTCGCAGCAGCAGACGGCAATGGGGAAGAAGCTGGGGGGGCAGGCAGGGGGGCAGTAACGCTCCAGGAAGCCCCTGACATTGAGGCCAAAGTCGGTGGTGCGGGGCAGGTAGTCAGGGTCAGCGCTCACCCGGCCGATGATCTGGGTGGAGAGGAAGGGAGGAGTGGGTTCAGCACCGAGGAGTGACCCCAACTCCAATGAAGGAGCCCCAACCACCAAGGGGAGACTTCAAAGCCCCAAGGAGGGTGCACAATCCAATGAGGAGCCGAAGCCACAAGGCAGACCCAAAACAGAATGAGGAGACCTCAATCCCATGGGGGAGATCCCAACAGGGAACCCCCAAACCCAAGGGGGAAGGCCACAAGCCCAAGGGAGGACTCCAAGTCCAAGAGGGGGAACCCAAGCACAACGAGGAGTCCAATCCCAAAGGTATGATCCCAATGGGGAGATCCCAACTCCAAGGGAGGACTCCAAGCCCAAGATGGGGAACTCAAACACATTGAGGGCCCCAGCTCCAAAGGGGAGACTCCAGCCCTGGGGGGAATCCAAACACAATGAGGACTCCAAGCCCAAGGAGGGTCCCAAGCACAATAAAGACCCCAAGCCCAAACACAAAGAGGACCCCAACCCCAAGGGGGAGACCCCAACCTCAAGGTGGGGAAACTCAAACACAATTAGGATCCTAACTCTAAGGGGGATCCCAAACACAATGAAGATCCCAAGCCCAAGCACAGTGAGGACCCCAACCCCAAGGAAGGACTCAAACCCCAAGGGGGGATCCCAACCCTGAGGGAGGTGAACCTAAACAGTCCCAATGAGGAGACCCCAGTCCCAAGGGCACTTGCCTCGCACAGGACAATGCCGAAGGAGAAGATGTCCACCTTCTCATCGTAGCTCCTCCCTGCAGGGAGAGACAGGGGAGGCCACGTCACATATCCCATCCCTGCTCCACCAAGGGCTCCCTGCTTGGGGACAGAGCCCTGGCTGGCCACGTTCCCCCTCACCATTGATCATCTCAGGGGCCATCCAGTAGGGGTTCCCCACCACTGTGTAGCGCTTCTTGCGGTCTGGTTTCTTCAGGTTCTTGAGATGTTCAGGCTGGTTCTTTTCATCCACCATCAGTCGCGCCAGCCCAAAGTCAGCCACCACCACACTCTTGTTCTGGGGGGACAGAGTGGTTAGGCATGAGATAGCCAACTCAGGGGGCAGAGACCCCCACCTGGACCAGGGGACACCACCATCAAGGTGGGACTCACCTCCCGCACGAGGCAGTTGTGAGAGTTGAGGTCACGGTGGATGATGTTCATGGAGTGGAGGTAGGCCTGAGAGAAGGATGGGCTGAGAGCAGAGGCACACCCACCACCCAGTCCCTCCACCCAGCAGCACCTATCCCACCCACCCATCCCATGGTGGCACCCACCATGCCGGCAGCGATGTCCTTGGCGAAGCTCACCCGCTGGCTCCAGGGGGAGTGGCTGGGCGGGATTTGCCAGGGAATGCAAGAGAGAGGTCCTCCAGCTCCACTGGGGTTGTGGGGTGATGGGGGGCCAACCTGCTCCCCCAAGTGCTCACCATGCTCTTGATGAGGCCCCTCAAGGTGCCTCCCTTGATGTACTCCGTGATGAAGTTGAGCCTCTTCTCCTTGTACAGCACCCCGATGAACTTGAGCACGTTGGGGTGCTCCAGGCAGCGCATGACCTTCACCTGAGGAGATCCCCACACACCCCTCGTGTCTGTGACACCCTGAGGGACCACACCCACCCAGACAGACCCACTTCTTGTGGGCTTAGCAGGCAGAGCTGCCTGCACCCACTGCCTGCCCCCCCACTCCAGGTGTCATGCCCAGCACCCATGTCAGGGTGGTGAAGAGGATCAGACAGGGTGGGAGATAGGAAGGGATCTCATCCCTTGTGAACCCCAGACCAGGGTGGTTAAGGAAAGGGGACACTCACCTCTTTGAGGAAGGTCCTTTGTGTCTCCTCATCGAAGCGGATCAGCTCCTTCATGACCATCACCTCACCTGTCTCCCGATGCGTCACCTGGTCAGGAGCACAGGGCTGAGCCACCTTCTGCTCTGAGGACACATCCCCACTCCATCCCAGTGTGCTGAGACTCATACCCACAACACTTATCCCACCTTGATGGCCTGGCCAAAGCACCCCTTGCCCAACACCTCTCCATGGATTAGGTCAGAGGGGCGGAAGATGCGATGAGCACGGGAGACAACACGCAGCGACTCCGAGCGTCCGATGTCCTTGCGCTGCGACGCGGGAGAACCCACCGAGCCGGAGCCTGGTGACTTGTCCGTGCTGCAGCTCCTCCTGAGGGATGGACAGAGGCTCAACCCCAAGGAGGGACACCAAGGGGAGAGGGGACAAGGTGGTGGCCTTACGTGACAGCTCGCTGGCGCATAGCAGCAGGTTCCCTGCAGGGTGGAGGGGCTGGGGAGCGCAGGGGGCTGCAGGGAGCGGGCAGGGGGCTGCCAGCC
>NW_008679584.1:0-3814 GCF_000695815.1 Acanthisitta chloris | reverse complement strand
CATGCTCGATGGTCAGCTGGAGCAGGCGGCTGGTCTCCTGGATTAGCAGGTCGATCTGGGGGTGGAAAATGATGTGAGGCAGTGGTTTGTGGGGCATCTCAGGGCAGGGAGTGGATTGGGAGTCATCTGTTGGGGGACAGTACCTCGTCCAAGGGGACGTGGCCGATGGGGGTACCGTTGATCTCCAGGATGCGGTCGCCAACATGGATGGAGTTCTTCATGTCAGGGCTGATGCAGTCTGTGTCCACCCTGAGGGGTCAGAGGGCAGCAGGGGTTAGCCCCCCGACACTGTCATGGCTGGGATGTGCTGGGACACTGCTCATGGTGTCAGCCCCTGACACTGTCACAGGTGGGATGTGCTGCGTGGTATCCCCTCGGACCCTGCCTTGGTTCTCAGCCCCTGACACTGTCACGGGTGAGATGTGCTGGGACACTGCCCATGGTGTCAGCCCCTGACACTGTCACGGGTGGGATGTGCTGGGACACTGGCCATGGTGTCAGCCCCTGACACTGTCACGGGTGAGATGTGCTGGGACACTGCCCATGGTGTCAGCCCCTGACACTGTCACGGGTGGGATGTGCTGGGACACTGCCCATGGTGTCAGCCCCTGACACTGTCACGGGTGAGATGTGCTGGGACACTGCCCATGGTGTCAGCCCCTGACACTGTCACGGGTGAGATGTGCTGGGACACTGCCCATGGTGTCAGCCCCTGACACTGTCACGGGTGGGATGTGCTGGGACACTGCTCATGGTGTCAGCCCCTGACACTGTCATGGGTGGGATGTGTCAGGACACTGCCCACAAGTCACCCCAGCCAGTGGGTTGGCATGTCCCCTGCGAGTCACCTCTGGGAACACGTGGTCATGGTAAGATGCCTATGGGTCACCCAGTGCTAGTTGGGAACATGGAGCCCCATGGCCCACACAGGTCACCCTTGCTTGATGGTGACATGCTGTCACAGTACCCATGAGTCACCCCTCTGGGATGGGGGCACACAGTCATGGTACCCACAAGTCATCCTGCTAGATGGGGACACACAGGGACGTTGCTCACAGGCACCTCCTCCTGCACAGGGACATTATGACACAGTATCCACAAGCCACCTCAACCACACAGGGACATGCCAGTCTGGTACATACAGCCCATGCTGGCAGATGGGAGAACACCCATCTGTCACCCCCAAGCCACCCTGATAGCTGGGGACACACCAGCACAGTCCCCACTTGTCACCCCAACCCACCTTGATGGCTAGGGACACACCAGAAGAGTCATGTCCCCCTCAAGCCACCCTGATGGCCAGGGACACACCAGCACAGTCCCTACTTGTCCCCCCCAAAAGCCACCCTGATGGGGACACACCACTAAAGTCCCCACAACACCCCCCCAGCAGCTGGGGACAAACCACCATGGACCCCACTGACCACCCCATGCTGATGGGGACACAGCAGCCCTTTCCCTCCTCCTCCCACCACACCACGTGTCCCCTGGGTGGATGCCACCAGCAGAAGGTGTGGGGAGGGGACAGTGGCAGACAAGACAGGGACTCACTCTCGGACACGGACGGTGCGTGGGTGCTCAGTGCCACAGCCCTGGTCGATGGAGACAGAGAAGCCACGTTTGCCATCGGAGCTGGCAGGGATGGAGACGAGGGTGACGGTGTGTGGGATGCGGGAAGCTGGGGAATCTGGCAGGATCTGCTCGATCACCGGTGTCACCACCATCTGGTAATAACAGTGGCCACTGCGGGGACAAGAAGAGCAGCAGCATGGGTGGGAGGTACCAGGGGATGTGTCCCCCCACCCTCCCACCAGGCTGGGACGTACCAGTAGAGTTTGGAGCGCTCCACCAGAGCATAGGTGTCGCCATCGCCGATGAACGTGCGGCAGTTGAGGCAGCTGAAGCATTCAGGGTGGTACTTCTGCTCCCCAGCCACCTGTGGGCAGATGCCATCAGCCCCAGGACCCCTGGGTGGGTGGCAGGGTTTGGATGGTGCTGGGAGCACCCATGGGTGCACCAGGGCAAAGGGAAGGGCAGGCTGAGCCGTGGAGTGGTGGGGATAAGAGATGTCACCAGGTTGGGTGTGACTGCAAGGCCATCTCCCACCACCCTGAGGCTCCTCCAGGCCCAACACAGGGTACAATCCCTCCATGGATCCCTAAAATGGGGGGACATTGACAGGGACACTCCTGCCACCTCCAGAGCCCAAGCTGTGCTAGGGGTCTGCACTCCCTCCCCACCTTACCCACTTGGCAGGAGCTCAGCCATAGGTCAAGGCTCTGTGTCCCCCCCTGCCCCAGGACCCTCTGGTGCTCACCATGACCAGCCTCTTGCTGATGTGTGGGTCAAGGCTCCACGTGTGTCCCTGGGTACCTCCCAGGACCTCGTGACACTCACCATGACCAGCCCCTTGGTGATGTGCTCAGAGCAGCCGTGGCACAGCTCCCCAAAGCGTGTCCAGTAATCCTTCTTGCAGTACAGACGTCCATCCTTCTCATAGTACTGGTGGGACAGGGAGGCCCCACACTCACAGCACCTGTGGCAGGAGACAGGGACACCCTTGTCACCACATCCCCATGGTCATCTCATCCCCACTGACATCCTGGGCACAGCCAGTGCTCATCCAACCCATGGCTCTCTGGACAAGCTGCTTCCCATTTCCTGTCCCACTGCAGTGCCACCACATCCATGTGTCACCACGCCCAGGGTGGCAGCAGGTGACTCTAGGGGTGACACTGAAGGCTAGTGGTGTGGGGGACTTTTGGGGACATGGAGGTATATGAGGCATGGACATGTCAGCCTGGGCATGGACACACAGAGGGATGTGCCAGACTGGTCTTGGACACGTCACCCTGGTGCCAGACGTGCCAACCTGGTACAGACACACAGAGGGATGTGCCAGCCAAGCCACGGACACACAGGAGGATGTGACAGACTGGTCCACAGGTGTGACAGCCTGGTCATGGGCAGAGGGACATTCCAGCCTGGTCACAGATACACAGAAGGGCATATCCTTCTATCCATGACTAGGGTGACATGCCAGCCTGGCACAGAGACAGAGGGATGTGCCACCCTGGGCATGGATCTGTCACCCTGGTCACAGATGTGCCAGCCTGGTCATGGGCACACAGAGAGACATGCCAGACTAGTCATGGACATGTCACCCTGGTGACAGACATGTCAGCCTGGCACAGACACTGAAGGATGTGCCATCCTGGCTGTGGAGCTTTCACCCTGGCACAGAGACAGAGGGATGTGCCACCCTGGTCACAGATACATAGAAGGGCATGTCCTATCCATGACTAGGATGACATGCCAGCCTGGTCAGACACACAGAGGGACAGGCCAGACTGGTCATGGGTCTGTCACCCTAATCATGGACAGAGGGACATCCAGCCTGGGCACAAACATAGAGCAGTCCTCTAGCGCTGTAGGGGATTTGGGTGCTATAGGGGATTTGCTGTAGGGATTGGGGGCTTGCAGAGGGGTTGCAGGGTGGTTCTATAGGGGTCGTGCTGTAGGAGGGATGGTGTAGGGGTGTGGGGGGTTTCAGAGAGGACACAGAGGGGTGCTATAGGGGATTTGTTGTAGAGGTGCATGGGGGGATGCCATAAGGGATTTACTGTAGAGGGATGCTGTAGGGGTGCAGGGGGTTGCAGAGGAGGTGCAGTGGGAGTCCTATAGGGGATTTGCTATAGGGGGTGCTGTAGGGGTGAAAGGGGGGTTGGTGGCACTGGCACTGCTGGGAAACGATGGCACCAGGGACAGCAGGATGGATGCATGGCCACTGGGATGGCCTTCGGGAAATGAGGCG
>NW_008679583.1:0-4224 GCF_000695815.1 Acanthisitta chloris | reverse complement strand
ATAAATATATATTTAAAGACATCAGAGTCTTTAAAGGATTGAAATTAAAGCCATGCTCCATCTCCCTTATTTGATGAAAGCCTGCATTTAAAATTTTATTCCTTAACAATATTTTTAGATGAAATGTTAAACAAGCATGAGGGTAAGAGCTCTCACAGTGGCCACTATGCCACAATCTGTGATCTGAAGGGAATAGCAGGGTAGTTCAAGCCCTGGGCATATTTGCTGGTTGACTTGTCAGACAACAGTGCCAGTGGAGGTCACATTCATGGTGGCACTTTCATTTTCCCTAAGACAAAGACTACCATCTTAACCAGGAACTTTAGAAACTCAAGCTGCAGATCCATTGATAACATTTATTGTTCAGACAAGCTCCATTTGGAAGCTGAAGTCAAAATTAATCCACATACGTATCTTAACTGAGATTGTTGTCCTGCCCAGTTCACAGTTAATTACAAAAAAACCCAATCAACCAACCAACCAAACACAACAACAACAAAAACAAACAAACAAGCAAAAAACCCCAAAACAAAACACACAAAAAAAAAAAAACCAAACCAAAAAAACTCCAAAACCCCAGTAGCACATTTTTCATTAATGACAGAACTATAGATTCAGTTTGGGGGTTTAGTTATGGGGCACACACATGTCATTACTTTCCATGTATCCCAGCAGACAGGAAGCCTGATTTGATGTTATTGGAGTTGAAGCTCTTTAATCAATATTTTCCTGAAATGGTCCAGTGTTACAGCAGCTGTCATCTCATCAAGGTCCCTGTGGCTATTCTGAGCAGAGTAATTATAAGGTTGCAAAATTATTGAGGCCAAAAGTTTTGAACATGCTAACAGATTAAAAACTAAACTAAAGTTTGTTCTTGTTTCCTGTGCTATGTGGGCTTTGGAAACAAGTTATATATTGCTCCACAAAATTCTGAAGTTTGATATTAATTGCCATTGTTGTAAGAGCTTCAGTTTAGTTAATTTATAAGGGAATCCAAAGGCAGTGATGTTTTGAAAAGCGTATAAATCAGTTTCTGCATGTCACATGTTCTTTTAAGAAACTGTTCAATGTGATTTGTATTTTAATATGTTCCCTATAACTACAGGAAAATGGCAGGAAAGATGAAAGAAATCCAGTTCCAGGTATACATCCTGCTTACTTGAACAATCCTAGAAAAGAATAGATTTTTTTCCCACCCTTTTTAAGATGATAAAATGTCAATTCCTTTTATTTCCGACCATAATAACCCATGAAAAACCGTGGAATGAAATGCTAATGATGAATGGTGCAGTAGGTACTAAAAGTTGCTATTTTCTGTTTAATGTCTCATGGAGAGAGGTGCAGTTTTTCATACTTATGTATAATCTTTAATAGATACTCATCATGAACCTAGAAGACTAGTGCCATATCATCTTCTAAAGAAAGGCTATATTAATACATATTTTGAAATTAATATCATGAAATCATTGAATCATAGAACTGTTTAGATTGGAAAAGACCTTTAAGATCATATATGGTGTTTATGAATATACTATATCTTCTGTGAGAAATACTTGCCAGAAATCATATCATCCAATATTTCATTATTATATATAAAATTTACATATTAAAATCCACTGTTATACACCAGTGTTTAGAAAATACCTTTCCAATATGATATTCTCTGTGGTAGTGGCTTGGATGCTTCTCTGAAAATTTTTCCCTAAAATCTTGTACAGACTAAATATTGCAGCATTCTTGAGAGTTCGTGCTCTATAATGTCTATTATCCCCAGTTTTCAGTTTGCTTAGTCCAATAACAATGTCTCCTAGGTCTCCTAGGAATTTTATTTGGGTAGAATGAAAAAATCTACAATGAGATCATATCTACAGATGAGTAGTAATGGGAAAGAATTGGCTGCATGGGCTCAGGAAGGTTAAAAATCTTGTAGAATAAAGATCTAGATAAGAATGAAAATCAAGATTGGGAAAAACATAATTAAAAGGGAAAGGAATATGAGAAAAGTTTAGCTGTTTGGATTAATCGTCTCAAACAGTATCCTGAAGTAGGTTGTTGATCTTGAAATTAATTGAAATAAAAGAGGAAACCCTAATGTATCCACTGAATATATTGATGTATTTGTGATGGATTCATTCACTAGAAGAGGGCTGAAAGATACTTATGGGTGCCTTCCTGGTGCTGTTCCAACCCAATCGTAAATATATTTCATACATAAGTTCCACAAGTCAACTGTTTGTAATTTTAGTAATAGATGTGCAGCAAGCTTGATGTGGTCCATGCAAAGCTGTGGTGAGTTTATTTAGAATAACTGATGGACGAGTTTGGTGAAGATGATGTGTTGCATTTTGCTGTGGTAAGAACATAAATTCTGTGTCGGACTTTATTTGCATTTTAGTTTGAATATATCTTCTTATCTGCATATAGAGCTTTCATTTTACTGTCCTTATTGTCAAAATTTTGACCTGGTTGCTTCTGCTGCATGTCTCCTTATAAGAATTTCCTTAGAAGTACATGCAAAATGGTGATGACATCTCACAACTTTTATTTTCCTTGATGAGACTGCAGAAATATTCAAAAGCTAGACTATATGATTTTTAGCTTTAAGTCTCTACATTATGGATTACGACATTTAAAATTCTTAGATTCCTGAAAAAAAACCAAAAGCTAGACTATATGATTTTTAGCTGTAAGTCTCTACATTATGGATTCTTAGATTCTTAGATTCCTGAAAAGCACTGTTGCATCTCTTTTGCAAATATTTCCTTGTATTTCATTTGTAAGATAACAAAAAGGAGGAAATCAATTATCACAAAACTGTAGTAGTAAGAATATTTCTTTACATGATCAGCATATATATATTATATTTCATATTTAAAGCAGGCAAATGTTTTTCACAGATTCAGTTCCTCCCAGATGTTGACCAAACATCCTTTTTCATGTTACTGAAAACTTTCAATTCCCTGTGCTAAACATTTTTCAGAAAACACATGCATTGTTTAGTTACAAAAAAAGCAGGGAGTTAAATTCAGAGGTGAACTCAAGTGCTTTCATACAATCAATTGCATGTCACAAAGAACTAATGTGGTGGCTAAACTCTTCCATCAAAGTTGCATGGGCTGCTTCCTCATTTATGTATGTTACTAAAACCTACACAAGAAAACAGTTTAGCTGCTGCAATACAAAGAGAGGACAATCCCATGTTACCAAACCAGTTCTTTCTTCATCACCATAATAACTGCTTGGTGTATCTAAGGCTGCAGTTTGAGCTTGTAGTACTAAAATATATGAGTGGGGTTTTCTTGCAGGCAAAAAGGTTTACATAAATATATATGTATATATAAAAATACCTGCATATATGTTTACACATACATATGCATATGTATACACACTTATGTAAGTAAATAATCTTTTTAATCTGCCTTCAGGCAGAGGTTGACAGCATTCCAGCTTTGAAACCATTCAGGAATAATTGTGAACCTGCATTTCTTTTTTGTGTTGTAAGTACTTCGCATCACTTTCTTTTAATGTGCTGCCTACTTTTGCCTTAATTTCTCAATAAAAATAAATGTAAAGCTGTATAAACACTATCTTTACATTTTACAGTGTGCAGGATGGTATCATCAGAACTTGAGGTTGTTTCCTGTGCCTAAATCTGGTGGTTCTCAAGCATATTTTTGTTGTGGTTGTAGCACATACAGTCTCAGAAGAATTGTGGTAGCCACTGTTTTGGTAGTTACTTAGGGAGAAAGCCATGTAAGTTTTCCAGGTTTGCCTCACATAAAGGGCCTACATGTGGTTACACTGAAATTAGTATTTTATGCACACTTTCTGTCAGGGTAAGAGATTTTACATTTCCTGACACTCTGAGGTTTTAAAGATAACAAATTAAAATGTGTTTTTTCACAACTAAAGAATTGCAATAACTCATCATATATTTATTATCTCTCACTGATGAACTCAGACTGTTCTCCTAGGACACTACTGCATAACACTGCTCACTTACAGAGCAGTGGGGTTTTTTTGACTTGGGGGTGCCAGGATTTGAATTCCCAGAACTAGGAACCAAGAACAGTGATACTTTCAGGACACTTTGAGGTTTGAATCTGAATGCTGCCAAGAGAAATTAGTAGTATCTCTGGTTACCATTAGTTAGCTTCACTATGGTGCTCATGAATGTGGTAGAGCATGCACTGAAATGTAACATAATCAATAATAACAATAGTT
>NW_008679582.1:23536-40348 GCF_000695815.1 Acanthisitta chloris | reverse complement strand
CCTTTCAGGCCAGCTCCATACTCTTCAATGTCCTATGCAAATGAATTTAGATATTTTCTCAGCTTGCATTCATATTCTGCAAAAGACAAATGTCCCACAATTTCACCTACTTGGAGCTAAACTATAGTCTTCAACTTTGAAGTGCAAATCAGCTGAATGAAAACAGACTGCAACTTAGGAGCTATTCCTACTGGTTCATTTACAGTGCATTAACTGTCTAGTAACGACAGACTTCTACTGCCATGGATTTGTAATCCCCCAGTACAATTATCTTGAAGATGAAGGCAAAATGTCATCCACTGTATGAGGCAATCAACAGTGGTCATTCCTTAAAAATTCTCTACTTCCTCTACCAGCAATCCAGGTTACAGGAGTTTCCATAAATTGCTCTTTCACGGTTTGTCAGCCCTGCTCTTTCAAAAGCCAGACTTAGGGACTGCAGTTATGAAATTAAACTGCTATAAACAACCTTTCAGTAGGTTTAAACTAAATGTATTTAAGGTGAATGGAAACTCCTGTAGAAACTTCTAATCATCATAGTCTGTCTGTATCTGTCAGGAAGCAGGAAAAAGTTAGAGCATACCTAGTTATTATAGACCCATATATTTTATGAGATTTTTATTATACAAACAAATAAATACATACACACATACAAGAAGTCACACCATAGGTAAAATTCAAGTCCTTAATTCTCCTGTTACTGTTTGTTAAAGGGCATTATATCTTCATGTAATACTATTCCCAAACTCTCACCTGAAATAGAAGAGGAGGTGTCTCATTTGCCAAAGCATGACAACCATTTGTTTGATCTTATATTTTCAGGCATTTATTTTTCTCTATGGAAAGCTTTCTTCTCATTTTCAGTAGTTCTGTATCACATTAGGAATTCAATTGGATGCTTGTTAGAACTTCCAACATGAACATAGAGTTCACTTTATTTGAAAAATAACGTGTCGCCGTTAGAAAATAATGGATATGGCACATTCTTTATTTATTTTTTTTTTCTGCATTTATGTTTATGTTTCTACCTATCTATACCTGATTAACAAGACGTTTCTCTCATTTTAGAGATACCTAAATAAAGATACAACAATTGAGGTTCATTGCACAGGTGTAATTGAAGGAAGTATTCCTCAGCATTTATAACCATTGCAAATCTACTTATTACAGTCATTGCAGTTCAGAATGAGAACATAGAATCACAGAATCATAGGATGGCTTGCATTGGAAGGGGCCTTAAAGATCATTCAGTTCTAAATCCCCCACCACAGGGAAGATCTCTCTCATCTTCAAGTGTGTGTATAAATTATAACTAATATATATGCTATACCCTCCCTAGATTAATAGTTTAATATTAAGAATAAAGACAATGAAGAATGGCTGTCTGCAGTGGTGATATCCAGCATGTACCTGTCTGAAGTATGGTAAAAATTAATTCCAGCCCTGCTATCAAAAGGATGACAGCAAGAAACCAAAGAGTTACAAGGCACACTGAGGCATTTTTAGGAATCAATACTAATGCTATGCTTGGATAATGAACTTCCAAGGAGTTTCAATCTCTTGAAAATATCTAATCTGTTTTCTAGAAAGATTTGAAACCTTAAAATGGTATAACCTTCATTATTTTAATTCAAACAGGTAAGATCATTGTGGTATGTGGAAATATAAATATTTTACATAATTTTGTGCCACAATGACAGTTGATATGATAGTTTCCAGTAAGGTAAATGATCTGTGTTAGGCAGAACCTAGATAAATCAGTGTCCAGCACTGTATTAAATTCGTTGTTCTGTATGAACTTTTATAAAAAAAATCTTCCATTTTAGACCATGAAATAAAGAGAATAAACTGATTGACAGAATAATATTTTCCATCACTTGGTTTCTGATATTCAGTAATCAAGGTACATGCATAGTTGTCTCTACAATATGGAAGTTTTTCAGATTTATTAACAATTTTTATCCAAAAAGTGAATCTAAGAACTAAGGACCAACTTTAAGCATTAAAAAGTGTGACTCAGAATGACTGTGGTTATGTAGCCAAGGTCATCCACGAGATCTGAGTGTTCAAGGCATCAAATTTTATTGTCAGACTTCTACTTAAGGGCACTGATTTAACATTTAAATTGTTGCCTGAGAATCACAGGGCTATCCAAAATTAAAGTGATTCTTGTATTTTCTTGGGAAATACACCATTCTGTTTGGGATTAGTCCTGCACAAATTATATAAGTACAATGAAAACATGATTATCCCATTTCCATGAGAATTTTTGTCTTGACTACTCTATAAAACTTTTGTCTAACTTCAAAGTTCAGATGTTACTTTGTAAAGGCAGAACTAATTTTCTTGATTGCTAATCCATCACCACTAAGTATGATGCATATGGTATCAAACATAGGTATTTCTGCTATCATTAATTGTGGCACATTGTCACAACTGATAAGGAAATGCAATATGAGAGCAAGAAAACAGTTGCTGGATTTGGCAGCTTACCCTTGTTTTTGTAGTCACTATGGCAGGTACCAATCAAAACCGTTAACTCAGGAGGGTGACTGTGTGAATTAATGACGAAAAGCTCAGGACTTGGAGAGCATCAATCATTCAGTGTGTTGTCTCACACTCAGTTTGCAGTGCTGTTTTCAGTTAAAGACAGATAGGTCTGAAGAAGGAGGGAGGTTTGTAAAAGATCTTAATGCTAAGGAGCAAAGGCATAACTTTTGGTCTTCAGAATTTTGCTAAAGAAAAGGAGAGGCAGTGACATAGATGATAAGAGAAGGAAAGTAACAAGTGCTTTGTAAGAGAGAAATCAAATAAAGAACTGTGGTTTTAATGGCGGGTAAAACACAGATGAAGCGATAAGTATCATATAATAGACAGAAAAGGAAATTAACAAAACATATTAGCAGGGTAGAAAATACCTGGGTACAAGCCCAGTAACAGTAGTACTTAGGTCAGGAGGAAGAAAATAAGCTGCTTTCTTTTTTGGAAAGGGCTGATGAGGTCTTTGGAAAAAAAATGAAACAACTTTTCTGTTTGCTTGTTTTGTGGTGCGAGAATGGAATCACTGAAATAGTTGTGAATCACAGATTAAATAATTTTATTATTAAATAAAAACATGCCAATGGAGATACAACTTTTTGAGATTGTATAGGTGTTCCCCAGAACATCTCCATAATATGGCAAACTTATATAAGCGGAGAGATAGGCAGGTGAATCCTGTAACTGGTAGAAGAAGTAGAAGCTATAATGATTATCTCTGCTGACCCCCAGAGGAATGCAGACCTAGAACAGCACAATCATCTTGGCATTACACGAACTGGTGTTAAAAATTTCTGGACAGTGTTGCAGCCCACATTGCCCCATGGGGAGGGTCCTCACAGAGCATCTCAAAATGCTGTTGAAATCTTCTTTAGCCTCTGGCTGGAAGAATAAAGAGAGGTAATTTGAAACTACCTTAACCCTGATCTAGATGTTGTCTTAGTAAATTAATTCCTGACTTTTCAGTAAACACCAGGAATAGGCCAGCAAAATACTTGTTCTTATTCCACAGTGACCTCTATTCTGCAGTCCTGCAATTTTTGGCTCTGTATATTGAAGGGGCAAATAGCAGACCTCTGCACTGGTGTCTTCTAGAGTGTATTTCTCACTCTCCTCATAGGACCTCTGCTTCTTATTTTGCTGTTGTTTAATGCTAAACCATTTTGCTATTGCAAATCATTCATGCTCATCCTTCTGTAACTTTATGAATCTTCAACTGCTTCATATATCTCAATTCAAGTGAGCTAAAAATAGGTGTTCTGGGGTCAGGAAATAAGATAGATGCTATAACAGTGCTGTAATAATAATAATATATTAATAAAACAGCCATCAGAATAACAATAAACAGTGGTAATATCGATAAGCAATCATTATTCTTTTCACTATTTAAATGGCATTAAATATATACTCAATTATATAATAAACATAAGATGCATTATATGATGCATTACATTATTTTTCTGACATAGTCTTAATTCAAGCATTTTAAAATATGAACTTCTGTTTAAATGTCTGCATGTATAAATACATAATATATGAATATATACAAATATAAACACCTAATAGAGTCACAGAATAGTTTGGTTTGGAAGTGATCTTAAAAATCATCTAGTTCCAACATTAACTAAGCTGTATCTCCCTTGCAGAAATAAAACTACCCATTCAAATAGCATTAAATTTATGCCAGTTGCCTTTTAACAGCCAGCCTTATTTTCTGGATGTCTCATGCATGTTCAGAAGCAGATGAATATCTTTAGATCCTTTAGTAACTTCAGAAATATACCAAACATAGCCATGTTCTGTATTCTTGTGATGCACGCTGTTCCATAGAGGAAATTTATTACTGAAGGTATCAGTGCAGTACTTGTTTCAACTGGTTTTAACAGGAATGGTTTGCAAAGTCTAGTATTAAGAGCAATACAGAAAAATAATAAAGAAACCCCAAGTAAAAAGCACATTCTCTAGCACAATATTTTGCCTAAAGCTAGCGTACAAGATGACCACACAGAAGTAGAAGGAGCTAATAAAGTGCTTCTGAACCGTCTTGTACAGCCAAATTAATGCTGTTACACACAGCATGATGTGAGTATGCTTTCATATGCATTCAAACTGGGAGAGCAGAGGGGCTGTAGTGTCTTTAATCTGAATAAATTACCAAGTATGTGAAGTATTTAGCAAAGTGATAAATTCAGAACAAGACAGGGAAGCCACATTTGAGGTGAAATGACCAACAGCAAATTGAGGGCCTTGTCCTTTTTGAAATAGATAACTTTTCATTCACTGACTTCTGCAGGTTTGGATCAAGCTAACAGCAGGGAAGAATATTTTAGCCAGATGAATGCACAGAAGAAATTCAGAGGGAAGGAATTCACTAAGACTTACTGACATGTGGACATAGGCTCTGGAAGTGACCTACCCTCTCCACCCCTCTTCATTGTGGTTCTCAGAAAAAGATGAATAGCAACAAACACAGAAGGCCAAAGCCGCAATTTTTGAACAACCCTGTAAAGCAACCCTTCCACCCTGTGTCATGTACATGCAGGGGTTAAAACAATGCAGATACACACCAAAACAGGTTTTTGTGTAAATTCAATATTTTTATAGTATACAGAATGGCAATATGAAGCAAAATACCATTTTTAATGCTTACTAATTAAAGTGGGAAATTGCCAAACATGAATGCACTTACCACTTCATTTACCATGTTACATTATAGACCTGGTAACCTTTATATTGAATAATAAAATCCATGTCTAATTCCTAAAATAAACTCTAAATCCAAAGCAATTATTTGCTGAAATCTAGCATATGCCAGACAAATGAGTTAATGGAAACAGTTTCCGAATTATTTTGTGAGATATTAAATCCTGTGGGCCCGATCCACATCTAGTGTAAATTGGCATGTTCCTCTTGAATTTAAAGGGATCAATACGGCTAAGGATTTGGCTTTTTTGTGTTTTCTCCCTCAATTCTATCCTTTTTTGTTCATTTGTTTGAGTAATTTGGGGTTTTTTTGTTTTTGTTTTGGGTACTTTTTTTCAGAACACTGCTTCAAAAAACCCCATATTTAAATCTCTTAGAAGGCCAATGCATAATTGAATTATTAAAAAAGATAACTAATAATTATAATTGGAATTTTCTTATATGCTACATGCATGGAAGAACAAGGGCCTGTTACAGATTCTTGCAATTCCATGCAAGTCCATGTTAGATTACTGTAAAAGTTGTGGCCATATGAAGAGGGATTTGATAATTCTTTATCTCCTGAATTATTTTGTCCTTTGTCTGTTGTACAAGGATTTAACTTCTTGCAAGCATTAAATGCTTTTCCCTTACTGCAACTGTAGAGAAGGGGGATATTTTAATTCTACCCAAACTGTTTTCTCACTTTTCTCACCTCTACTGTGTGCAAAAGTCCCTTCATTTCCCTTGGGGACACCCATCAAAAACTGTCCCACTTCATCAATCATACATTTCTTGAATTGCAAATATATTCCAAGTATCTTTGGAATAGAGTGGAAAGCACAAAAATTGACAAAATAAGACAAATTGCAAACAAATGTGACAAGCTGAATAGAAAATGGGAAAAACAGGTGCAAAGTTGGCATGGCCTTGCATGACTGTTACTCACAGCAGAACTGAGAAAATATCTGATTCACCTACTTTTTCCTTCTCTCCCTCTTTTTTCATTATTTTTTCCTTTTTCCCCACTAGACCTGAAATCTGTCTAGCTCACTTCTTAGCTTTGGGCAAAATGTTCCTTGATGGTTCTAGATTCAAACTCATCTCCTCTGTAGTTAAATGTGAGGATATGCTGATGTTTTCCATTTTAGAGGGTCCTTTTTTCCCATTATGCCTACATTTTAATTGTATAGTTACAGCTGGTGATATAATTTACATATATATTTAATTGTTCTACCTTCATCACTTCATGAAATATTTGATGGCCTTCCATTGTATTGTATTAGTCTAGTATTGTCGACATCAGTAAGGCAAGTATTTGCATATAATATGTACTGCCACTACTACTTCCTAAGTAAGTTTTTGGGTGATTGACTTATTATGTGAGTTTATAAGATCTAAAAAGTTCTAGAGATAGTAAATAAAAACCCTTTTTATGCAAATTGATACTCAAACTTTCACCATGTATTTTCACCAGGAATTTATTTTGGAAATTTGCGGCCTTATGATCTTGTGATTTATGTATATTTTTGGAATCCCAAGAGAGAAAGAATTCCACTCCTAGGCTGTCAAGAGTTCACCTGGTATCAGTATTTGGTGTGGAAACAAAAATCTTTGACTAAAAATATTCACATTTCAAAGGCCATTTTGAATAAGTGTATTATTCCATGTGTTGCTTGTGCTGTGCCTTACACAATGATCAAGGCTTGTAATGGCAGCATTTCTATTATTAAATAATTTTATTTTTCTAACAAATCTGGTACATTCATGTTCTCTTATTAGTATTTCTTCTGCTGAACACTCCTAATTGTATCAGCTTTTGTGTGGAGACTTATCCTAGGCATTGATAGATCTCATTTCTGGAGTCCAGCAAACACTAAAAAATCCTACATGAATTTCTACCTGAATTAGTTCTCTGACACCCAATTTTCTGTGAACATTCAAGATACCGAGTTTTCCTGCCAGGAATGCATTTATCAAGCACTTATTGCTTCTGGCAGTCGAGGTTTTAAAGATGCAAATATTTTCAATGATATGTTTGCTTTTTTACACAGTCAAGAAGACTGTATTATGTTTCTGAAATTCCTCTGACCAATTGCAAATAAGCACCCTGTTTAAACAACAGGAAAAAAATAAATTACAGTATCTCCACAGATTTAATAATAAAAAAAGGCAGAATGGTCTGCCAGAGAGCAAATACATTTGAGAGGGCTGTGATATGCTGGGAATTAGACGGAAGATAATTTGTCAGGTAAATGATTTGTTGTGAATCGTACTGCTATCTCTGTTCAAGGGGAATGAGCCTTGATTCTGGATAGTGCCAAGCCAGTCCTGCCAGGTTCTAAGCAGTCTCAGGTCCCCTTGTGAGAGAATAACCAATGTTTTTTTTTCACATCCAGATTGATTTTGATTATATGTAGCACAATGTCTAGGAAAAGAAACCTGCATTCCATACCACCTCCACCATGGGTCTGTTGCATGACCTTGGGCAAAACACTTACCCTTTCTGGACAGAAGTTCCTCCATCTGAAAATTGGGCATGATACTATATTTTTAAAGGGTTTTTGGACCCAGGATGAAAAATGCTAGATGTTATGATTATTATTATATTTTATTGCTGACATCTATTATTGAGTATGCATTTTGCAATGACAGCTATCACAGTATGTATGCTTCTATTATGACAACTATCACAGCACATGTATTTCTGGGATGACAACTACCACATTAGAGTGAGTATTTTTTTTTAATTAAAGCTATAACAGCAGACATTGTCCTAAATCCATAGTACTAATTGCAATATGTTTTTCACAAATACACAGTGTGTTATTATATGTTATCAAATTGTACTTCTTGTTGCATTTTAGATATAGATAATGTAGGTGTATACGAAGCATAATACATATTCCATGTTGTTTGGCATCCATCAAATTGCCCTGTCCTAATAAATCATTTTGAACAAAGCAATCTCTCGTAACAATATGTAGAAATGCAGGTACTATGAAAGACTTTTAATGGCTAACAGTTCAACATGGCAGTGCCAATGAAATCTTTCACAGCATATATTAGAGAGTAAAACATTGCAATCTGCTCTTCACACTGATATCCAGTACATAAAACAAATGCCAAGATCAGTCTAAATCAAATAAAGGTTTTATCTTTCTTATTTTCTTGCCAATTTAAAAAAAAAATATATATTTAAATATAAAGAATTTTTTATTTAGTCGGAAGAAAATAAAAATTTTTTTTCTTGTAGCAGTGCAATTCATGGGAGGATTATATCCAGCTGACTTCTTCATAGAGCACTTGCCCATATTCCATATTTAGTATGGCTTATAAGCTTTTATATACTTCAAGATATTTTAAAATAAATAAAATTAGGAATGTTTAGTTAAAATGCTCATAATTTTAAGATACATATTTCAACATCAGTTATTAAATCAATTCACTTGATAACATTTCATCTTTAAGATAGATTAAACTGTCTCACATAATTATGTCCTTACGTCACAGAAAGTCTCAGTTGAAACCCATTTTGGACCCTTGTCTGCAGCTCAAACCAACATCTACGATGTTCAAAATGCAGGTGAGAAAACTCTAAATTAATTAGAAATATTTAGCAAAGTGAGGTTGAAGTTCTAGTTTTCTTGAGTCCCTAAAATAAGATGAAGGAGTCAGGCGAAACTAAAAATACAGTTAAATACATAACTTGTTCTTTTTTACATTGAATAACTTTAGTTGCCTAAAAATGAAAGAATGTGTAATTGTTTAAGCTTTGTTTAACACACTCAGGTTTAAAATATTGATTCTTGGGCTTTCAGTTCTACGGAATAAAGTGATTTGGTGTCAAGGACCTCCAAAAGGGAATTTCTTGAGTCGTTCAAGCTACTAATGCCAATTTCTTAAGCCTTAATAGGTCCAAAATCTCCCTGTAAAGTGTGATATTAACTACCTGCCACTTGCTAGTCATTTTTCCTAGTGACCTCCATTGTCTGAGATAACAGTACTCCACTTCAATCTGAGCTCATGTCCAAGTGAGTGCTGTGACAGGATGGAGACTTACCAGTCGGTCTCCTGAAAAGGTCTTCAGACATCTATGGTTGCTACCTCTTTGTGAAGCTATAAAGGAGCTCATTATCTCTATTAAATATCTTGACTCATATCTTTGATAGAAGTGTGGGGTTGGGTTATCTGTTCAGGCTTCTGTCTGTTGATACACTGATGGTCATTTGGCAGCAATACCATTTGGGGTTTTGTTTAAAAAGGTGGTGCACTAGTGTTCACATAGATATGCTCCCAACACTGTCTCTTTGATGTGGAAACTAATCTAACCATCCATGATTGCCTTCTGCTTACATGTGGGGGGAGAGGGAAGTAAAAAGGAAAAACTGGCTGAATTGTGAAGAGTAGTATTACCCTTTGTTGTACCCATGAGAAAAAACATGTTTCATCCAAGTATTAGTTGCAGAACGACTAAGTTGAGTATTTTGAGACGCTAGTCCATGAATAATAATACCAGAGAAATATAATAGTTTATAGAACAAGAGGATATGCCTGAAAGAGCATGACCAGTGCTGCAAGAGGTATGCATGCTTGTCCTTTGAAATTTGTCTGCTACGGCATCTTGAACTTTGATTTTGAAAGGTGTGGAAGAGGCAAAATGAATTACACTTCATTAGCAACATTGAGTAAGATGGAGTCCTCTCTTCTCTGGAGAAATAGCCTTTAATTGTTAAATTCCCAGAATTTCCCAGTGCACATCAAGCTGGATTCACTTTTGTGCTCCGGCTGAGTGCAGGTGATGGTTTTCATTAGCTATTCTTTCTTTTGACCCTGATGTCATCATTGTTATCATTATTTATTAATTCAAAGTGCCTCGTTCTCCCCTGGATCGCAGGATTTTCATGCAAAGCTCATATCCACTAAGCAAATATTAGCATAATGGCAGCAAAACAAACTTTTCAAGAGTATTTTGTATCAATTTATCACTGATGGACCGACATCCCTGGAGGCTCAGGTCTGCTTAGTCTGCTAGCAATTACAACTGAAACAAACTCCCATCACACACACCTCTTACCATTCTGACTCCAGCCTTGACCTGGAAAGGGCATTTTCTGGGGTGAGAGGATGTCTTAACCTATTCATTACTTTTCATGCCTTTTTTAGACATATGGAAGAAAATCATTCACTTAGTGATAATCTCAGCAAACAACAATATATTAGACAAAATTACGAGTAATTCAGGGTAGCAGGAGAAAGCAGTGCAGACACCAAAGTAGTGAATTTCATGCTTATCTTCACCCACTGGGTACAGAGTTTGGACATGCTTGATCACTATTCATATTTAAGAGGGGCTTTGCTTATTTTTCCTTTCCTAGGCTTTCACATCGTCTTAAGGGGACAAAGGTGCCACAGGACTTGCTAAGGGTTTTGTTTTGGGGTTTTTTGGTGTGATGAGGGTTCTTTTTGTTGTTTGTTTGATTTTTTGTCTGTGTGTTTTGTTGCTTTTGTTGTGGGTTCTCTTTGTTGTTTTGTTTTGTTTGGGGTTTTCTATTTTTTAAAAAAGAACCTAACATTTTTATATACCTCTCTGTTGAGTCAATTACCACAGTGGGTGGTGCATAGGTAGTGAGTGCATTCCCTGGCCTCTATCACTTTCTATTTGTTGTGCTTCTTTGAAGCTGCTCTGAGAAAGTCCCCATGCAAAACTGAAACAAATCTAAACCACTTAAGGCCAGTTCTAATAATGACCTATGCAAGCTCTTGGAAGAAGGAGGAAATGCAAGGGGAAAATGTGATGGCTCTTGCATCTCTTTCTTTGGTCTTTGTTTCAGGAGACCCCTAAGATGTGCTTGTCCTAATTCTCAGAGTGCAGAGCCATTTATTCTCAAATTCTTTTATGTTCGATCTACTCTGGAGTCTTTAGATGCTGCAATGGAATGAGAAGCTCTTAAAGTTTTCCTTTCAAATAGCTCAATGAAGAACTCACTATAACTTACCTCTGGCTTTAAAAACCATGCCTAATCTTTTCCAAGTGAGTAATTTGTCCCCAGTATCACTGCCTCTGTGACTGAGAGTGTGTGGTCAGGGCAAGTTCACTAACCCATCTGACATACTATGGAGATACCTAGGTACTTATTTCTTTCTGATCTCTGCCGTATATTCAGTCCACTTCAGTTTAGCTGCAGCACATTTACATAACACATCAAATGTATAGAAAGTCACATCTATGGAATACTGTCCATGTACTGAAATTTCTACTGAAATCTTTGCAAAGAATAAAAGGTAAATGCATTATAATCTTGGTATGGAGCCTCCTCTAGCTCTCCAGTTGTCTGATTTTCTATGTCTAGCTGAATCAAGGACAATGTTCAGACTGCTATTGTAAGCTGTTTCAGTTGCTCTGAAAGGACATCATTCAGTTCCAAGAGAGTTAAGAAATGATTGCTACTTTTTTTCTTTTTTTTAATGTATATGTGTTGATATTTTGCAGCACAGATTGATTAAAAACAAACAAATATATTTTTCTTTTTTGTATGTTTCCTACAGTTTGGTATGGTACCAAGAAGTATTGAATAACAAGCCGTAGGAGTAAAATAAATACAATTCCAATTTTCTCCATGACAGATGTAGACAATTTTAACACTTGGTTTTGAATGTGCCCAGGTTTCTCTAGAAGCTTCACAACCACAAATATTATTTTGCCTATAGAATTAGAGACCATGGAAAATGATTGCGAAGATAAGCATTTGGTGCAAAAAAAGCATTAAGTGGAAGCAAGTGTTAAGAAATCTACATTAGGAGATCAGTTGTGGATTAGGTGTATAGCATGAGACAGAATTACATAACTTTCCATATCAAACAAATGGACATAAGAATCAACACATAGGGGAATATGCATAAAAGAAATACTGGAATTCCAGCAAGTGTTTGCTTTGTCACTTCTAGCATAAAAAATAATTAAAAACCAACAAATAAACAAACCTCCCTGAACAAAACAATCTCTCTACAAGCAAAATTACTTTATTTGGGAAAAAAAAAATCTACGTTTTGGGTGCTTGTTTTTTTAGGTCCTATATTCTTTGTGTCGTTTTTTTTTTTTAATATGTGGTAGATCTTGTTTATCTTTCCATTAGTAGTGGAAACAATATGGTATGCTTAAGCCAATGTGTGTTAGTGCACACTAGATCCTGATCTTTCTTGGAGTAAAATCCCAGTACTTTAATCTGGAGGGATTCCACAATCTGGTGCATCTTCTAAATAATATAAAATACTAGAAAAATAAAATGGTATGGTTATGACAAGTCTTTCTGGACCAGATTAAGATAAAGATTTAAGAACTGGTAGAATCAAAGACTAATAGATATTTTGTGACTTTACAGAATTACTTGAACAAAGCATAAATAGGAACTTTTTAAAGGCAGAGTAGAAATATCTTTGTATGCATAGTTAATTATGATTATTAATTAGCTTTTATCAAGTTTTAAACATGTACGATGTTGTCTACACCTTTGGAAATCTTCTCTTGCAGCCAGTGAACAGGATCATGTGCTTCATAGCATGTTTCAGAACCTTGCTTTAAAATGAGAGGAATAATGTCTTGGACATGATTATTTCTCTCCGTTGACTATAGAGTGAATGCATGCAGTGACTAGCTCAGATGAAAATGTCTGTTCTATATGTATCAATTTAAAGTCCAATGAATCACATCTGAAACTCTGGATCCACACAGTCCTTTGAGTTCTTTATATTATAAAATACAAACCATTGCCTTTCTGTCAGTTTGGCTGTATTTGTTGTGCAAGGCCAGTTGACATTCTCCTCCTTATTAAGTGGTCTCATGTTCTCCCTTTCTTAAGAAAGAATGAAAAAAGGGTGAATGACATCTGTGAGACATCAACAGTCTTTCACTGCAAAATGTTAGGACGGCCTACACTAGTCCAGACTAACATGCCCTGTGAGTTGATGACATTATAAGCTGTGAATTGTGGCCATTTTTTTGAAAGCTGGGTTTGGACTTCTGTGAATATTTGTTTGAGAGGGATCCTGGAAAAGCAATAGTAAAGGAGTTGATGATAAAACCTGTTTACAGCTTTGAAAATTGTGCCATCAGTGTTCCCTCTCATTAAACACAAATTTCTATTGGAGAACAGATTATGATCTGTTGGCTAAGATTCATTTTGAAGAACATCTAGCACACAAAAGAAAACCAAACCAGGACAAAACTTGTTAGTGTATCAGAGGTAATTTTAACACCTTGTGGTTTTATTTTTCTACTTTTTTTCAATATAAATCTGTGGCAAAGAGAATTTTTCTATAGCTAGAAAAGAGGCAAAATCACATGCAAAATATCTCATACAAGAATTTTTTGAAACAAACAGGCCAAAACTTCTTGAATTTTAGTTGTTTGTTCTCTCTAGCAGTTTAGTGAATGTTTTATTCTAGTTTCCTTAAAAAAGATTTATAGAGTGCCTTCTTGAAAATCACAATATAAATGCAAATAGGCTGACATTGAGAAACCCTTGATTAAATGCTACAGAAAAGTAGCAGTAGAACACAAATTCATAATTCTTTTCCAATAAAAATTTTTAACCCCAGTAATATTGCCTTTGCTAAATGACATTAAACAAATCCAAATGTTAATTTCTGTAACTCTGATAATGCAACTCAAAGTGGAAAAGAAACCAAACCAAAACACAATCAAACAAAAAACCAAAAAGAAATAAATTTAAAAAGCCAAACAAAATATACAAACAAAAAAATCTGACCAAAACAAAAAAGAAACAAACAATAAATCCACCAAACAAACAAAAAACCCCAAACAAACCATGTGGAATAAATTTCCTTTAAGCTCCTCAGGACCAAAATACAACAACTACTGTGGATAGAGGGTGGCTGTTTTTCAAGCAGTACAAAATAGTAGTCAGTACTGTAAGGTTACCAGTAGCATTCTGTGGTGGCTCCCATACCTGTTTAAAGGATACAAGGTTACAACTAATATCTGTGGTTTTAAGATAAAGGATTCCAATTTTACAGAAAAGGTTACTCCTAAAAATATTTATAAGGTGGAAGATATTGTTATCAAGAGAGACTCTGAAGTTTTTGTTGGGCCCAAAAAACAAAATCCCTAAATCTCTATTCTGTGTCATACCTGTGAGGATTTATGACATTGAATGAACAGTTTCATATTTTATCAGAACAAAGGGAATAAATGGAACCAAAGCCAAGTTCATGAAAGGAGGGAGTGAGGGGCATTATTAGAGCAGAGAGTAATGGAAATTTTGAGAAATCGGGATGGTGTTACGAGTGAAATTATTAAGTCCCTTTCCAGATGAAAATATTATTCTCTTTTCTTCTCTTTCAAACTGAAATGTCCAGCAGGTGTTACACAGGTGTTAGAGTTTTATCTTTCTTCCTAAGCCAAAAGAAGATAAGGCATTGAGAGACCAGCTGAAAAACAAGTCCTGTAACAATTGGCTAATAGGTCAATTTGGGATGCCCTCTGGGGGAGCTCTTCCTTCAGTGATAATGGCAATGAGGAGTTCCAGCTTCCAGAATGTGCAAGTCTCAAAAGGTACTGACTCTCATTGCTAGCAAAATTATTCATTGCCTCTTTGCTCAGTGACAGCCTTAGCCAACCAAGAATCCATCAACATGTGGCTATCCATATGTCTGTCTGCACATCTATTCCTATATAAACACCTATATTTGAGATGGAAGAGTAGACAGACATTTGTGTGAGAGCAAGGGTCAGCAGCTGGCCTGCTTTCATATGTTTATGCAGATGTTTCTCTGTTCTTCTATCTCTACAAGCATCTCTGACTATTTGATTGACCTTTATGGTCACTGAATATTCATTTTCCTGGAACTTCAGTGACATTTTAGACAGCTCATATATCCACAGTACAATACGCATACCCCAATCAACTTGTTATATTTTTAAGATCTAGCTGAAGCCCTGTGGAATAAAAAAAAAAAGCATTGTAAGAGGTAAAAGAAGACAGAAAGTTCTTTTTTTAGTGAGGGTTTTTTTTTTTCCTCCCCTGTAACTTTCAAAATGTTTCTCTCTAAGGAAATACATTAATAGCATACTTATTTTTGAGAGTGTCCATGATTACCAAGGCCTACAGATACATTAATTAGGAAAGTCATTTACCTGTAAGAAGATAAAAAGCAAGTTATTTACACCTGTATGTTTTGAAACCGGTGTCTATTTCACCTATTGCACTGGTTTAGGTTGGAATAGTGCCAATTGTCTCCCCAGTTGCTTGTATGGGGTTATGCTTTGTATTTGTGATGAAAACTGTTGCTAACAGGGATGTTTTATTTATTGCTGAACAGAGTTTAGACAGGATCAAGGTCTTTTATTCCTGCATTAATTAGGTTGGGAATGCATGAGAAGCTGGGTGGTGACACATATGAAACAGCTGACCCAAACTATCCCCAAAGATGTTCCATATTGTATGGCAACATGCTTGGCAATAAAAGTTGGGAGTAAAAGGAAAAATGCAGGGACATTCAGAGTAATGACTTTTGTCTTTCCAAGTAACAATTACATGTGATGGAACCCTGCTGTTCTGGGGATGGATGAACACCTGCTTGCTGATGGGAAGTAGTGAATGAATTCCTCATTTTGCTTTCCTTACATGCAAGGCTTTTCCTTTAAAACTGGCTTTATTACAACCCATGAATTTTTGCACTGTTACCCTGCCAGTTCTCTTCCTCATCCCATGTGCAGGTGTGAGTGAGTGGCTGTGTGCTGCCTTCCAGGGTTAAACAGCAGCATCTATTCAAAACCTGGGTAATAAGGAACAGCAAGGATAGAGGCACTAGATTTTTTCAATAATTGCCATAAACCACTTCCTCAAACCTCTCTTACATACTTGATGGTCTGCCTGGAGTCAAACAAGGTTGTTCCATGGACAAAACAGATGAGGCAAAGTTCAAACCAATAAAATTAAATATTCTACCTAACACTGTCACCAAGAATAGTGTGAAAAATATTTTAACTTTCCATTTTTGCCAACCTTCAAATACTTAACGAGTGTCAGCAAGCTACAATTTAATAACAAATGCATGTTTTTATGGTATGGACCTCACACATCCCGCACTAGGGACCCAACAAGGTGACTATGACTGAAACCTGCCTAAGCAATATGTTTACTAGCAGTACCCAAAGCTGAGCACCAGATGCCTCTGCCAGCTTTAGAAACCGCTGCATTTTATCCCTTTTAACCTTAGTACTCTATGGAATAACTACTTAGTGCACTAAATCTGCTAGGCAAGGACTTTGCAATTCCAATCCAATATAAATGAATAAATATCTGACTTCTAAATGAATAATCTTTCATATATTAAACCAGTGAGCCCCAAAAGTCATTATAATATGTGCATTTAAATTATAATATACAAATATACAAAAGGGAAGATAGACATCCATTGAGACCAAAGAATTGATTACATGGTTAACAAGTGGAATATTTATAGGTAGTTATTCATATTAATACTTAGAGTTCTTTTGTGCTGCTTCCCTCCATTTTATTGTAAGACACAATGAAGTCAGTAACTTAATTTCCTTTGTATAACCCACCC
>NW_008679582.1:21426-23455 GCF_000695815.1 Acanthisitta chloris | reverse complement strand
TAACCTGGGAAATGGATAAAAGAGGAAAACACTATATATAATCATGAAAGTTCACTGTGCATTATTAACATCCATAATGGTACTTTGCATTTAATTCCCTTCCTGTAAGGGGATTAAAATATTTCTAATTATTAATCAGTAATAAACAGTTTATAATTACCTCTGCAAGAAGGTAATTTTTAATACACCCATTTTGCAGATAATCTAAACCACACAATAACTTTGCCAAAATGGCACAAAAAAAGAGGAACCAAAACACCATTAAAGAAGAAGGTTATGTTTCTGTGTCTTGTTCCTGTTCTAACTTCTGTAGCAATACACTGTTCTTGGGAAGACAGATTCCACTGACAAGCTACCAAGCACTAAGAAAAAAGACGAAACTGTTACAAAAATCATGTGATTTGAACTCTCAGTATGAAATTATCGCCTTATGTAGTACAAAAAGAAAATCCCAAAGAAACAAAGCAAAACAAAACCCCACACTTATCATACACTTTTGTAGCATTTCTGCTTACAATAACTGTTATGAATATAAAAAACAAATTCTAAATCAGCTTCTATAAGCTAAGGACTTGTCAGTCCCGGAAGTGTTCATGGGGTTTTTGCATTTTTTATTTAATGTAACAAAAGATATATATCTCAATGATGCAAAGATCCTCTACTAAAACTTTCTCCTGTTATATATTAGTTTAGAAGTGTTGAATTTTTACACTTTTTTGTATATATATTGGTGCAACATTCATAATTTCTACTGATGCACATGCACCTCAGGACTACCTAATTCATCCCATCTCAAGGAAAAGAGATGCTTTACAGGATCTTCTTTCAGCCCAACAAAATATTTGGCATGTATTTGAAATTACACATATTCTTTTTCTCTGCTATAACTTGTTAATTCATTGCATTCTTAAAAATTCTTAACAAATTTCTCCTGGTTCAGTAGAGGGCAATGAAGATGATTAAGGGACTGGAGCACCTCACTTATGAGGAAAGGCTGAGGGGCCTGGGCATCGTCAGTCTTGAGAAGAGATGACTGAGAGAGGAATCATAGATTTATATGAGTACATGTACAGAAGATGCC
The DNA here is from genome assembly GCF_000695815.1 of Acanthisitta chloris. NCBI lineage: Eukaryota > Metazoa > Chordata > Aves > Passeriformes > Acanthisittidae > Acanthisitta > Acanthisitta chloris. The sequence goes on along the minus strand of NW_008679582.1, from coordinate 22,374 downwards.
AAAATAATGGAGCCAGGATCTTCTCAGTGGTGGCAACCAATAAAACAAGAGGTAGCAGGCAAAATATGATGCACAAGAAGTTCCGCCTGAATACAAGGAAGAGATTTCTTTACTGTGTGGGTTACTGAGCACTGGAACAGACTGGCCAGGGAGGTCAGTCCTGAACAATGAGCTCTAGGGTGGCTCTGCTTGAGTAGGAAGGTGGGACCAGATGACCTATTTTTGTACCTTTCAGCCTAACTGATTCTGTGATTCTGTGATTCTGGCAGGTAGCTATTTCTCAAAAGTTCATGGAGAAGGATGAATACAGGAATAATCTGAGACAGTAAGAAATCCCATTCGTATACCAAACTACATTTTGATCTTTATAACACTTTTCTTGCCTGAAATAATAGTAACTTGAAGAAGCCTTTATCTCAGCTGTAGGCTGGGGGTGGGGGGTGGCTTGAGAGTTGTTTGGGGAGAGTTGTTTGGGAGAAAGGGACTTGAGAGTGCTGGTTGACAGCAAACAATGTGCACAGGGGGCCAAAAAGGCTGTAGTGGTTTAAGCCCAGCCAGTCACCAAACACCACACAGCTGTTTACTCACTGGAGCAAGGGAAGGGTAAAAGCTGGAAAAACTCATGGGTTGAGATAAAGACATTGCAATAGAAAAAGCAAAAACTACACATACAAGCAAAGCAAAACAAGGAATTAATTCACTGCTTCCCATGGGCAGGCAGGTGCTCAGGCATCTCCAGGAGAGCAGGGCCCCATCACATGTAACAGTTACTTGGGAAGAAAAATGCTATCACTCCATATGTCCCTCTTTCCTCCTCCATCCTCTCATTTTATATTATGAGCATGATGTCATATGGTATGGAGTATCCCTCTAGTCAGTTTGGGTCACTTGTCCCAGCTGTATCTCCTCCCAGTCTCCCACGCACTCACAACTGCATTGAGAGCATGG
>NW_008679582.1:10202-21390 GCF_000695815.1 Acanthisitta chloris | reverse complement strand
AGCTCTGTGTAAACTCTGTCCAACAGTAACAAAAGCATCTCTGCATTATCAAACCTGTGCCCTGCATAAATCCTAAACATGGTCCCATACTAGCCACTGTGCGGAAAGTTAACTACGCTTCAGCCTAAAACAGCACAAAGGCCAATGGCATCTTGGCCTATATAAAGAAAAGTGTGCCCAGCAGGACTAAGAGAAGTGGTCATCTGCCTGCAATCAGCATTGATGAGATCACACCCTGAGTACTATGTTCAGTGTTGGGCTATTCACAGTAAAAAAGACATTGAGGTGCTGGAGTGAGTCCAGCAAAGGGACACAAGGCTCATAAAAGTTCTAGAACATATGTTGTGTCCTGAACAGCTGAGGCAATTGCATTTGTGGCTCAGGGATGACCTCATCACTTGCTACAACTACATGAAAGGGGGTTGTAGAGAGGTGGGGGGGTAGTCTTTTCTGCCATGCATGCAGTGAGAGGACGAGATGAAATAGTCATAAGCTGAGACAGGGGACATTCAGAGTAGATGTTAGAAAAACAATTTTCACTGTTAGGGCAACCCTGACTATGTGTACTGACTGGAGAATTAGATGCTGGAAGGCAATACCGTGGAAAGGAACCTGGGGATCCTTGTTGATGGCAAGTTGAATATGAGTCAACAGTGTGCCCTGGAAGCCAGGAGGGCCAACCGTGTCTGGTGGTACATCAGGCAAGACACTGACATGATTGTCCCATTCTACTCTGTGCTGATCTGGCCTCACCTTAAATACCATGTGCAGTTTTGGGCACTAGAATATAAGGAAGATATTAAATTATTAGAGAGTTTCCAAAGGAGGGCAACGAATATGGTGAAGGGCCTTGAGGGTAAACCACATGAGGTCACTTGGTCTGTTCAGCCTGGAGAAGAGGAGACTGATGGGACACCTCAGTGCTATATATAACTTCATCAAGGAAGAAAGTGGAAGGGGCAGGCACTTAGCTCTTCTCTCTGGCAACCAGTGACAGGACCTGAGGGAATGGTCTGAAGTTGAATCAGAGGAGGTCTAGGCTGGATATTAGAAAATGGTTCTACACTCAGAGGGTGGTCAGGTGCTGGAACAGGCTCCACAGAGAAGTGGTCACAGCACCAAGACTGACAGAGTTCATGAGGTGCTTGGACAATGCTCTCAGGCACATGGTATGATTTTTCTGGATGCCCTGTGAAGGGCCAGGAGCTGGACTAGATGATCCTCAAGGGTCCCTTCCAACTCTGAGTATTCTGTGGTTCTGTGAGTCTGTGTTCAGGCATTAGAATAGGTTTCCCAGGGAGGTGGTGGAGTCACCATCCCTGGAATTATTGAAGAGGTATCTGCATCTGATGCTGGAAGATATGATTTGGGATTCAGGAGTTAGAGTGGAGTGTCAGGGTAGTGGTTGATCTTAGAGGTCTCTTCCAGCATTGATGATTCTATGATTCTATGAGTCAGATGTTTTAGCATTTGGGTTTTTTTTTTTGTAGATTATACTCCATCGCAGTTTGGAGTACAAAAAAGGAAAGCCACCAGATATCTTGATATTTTTCTACAACCAAAAATGAATTTTAAAATCTACTGTTTAAATCTCTAAAGGATGCCAGGTGTTTGGGGTTTTTTTTGTTTGTTTGTTGTTTTGTTTTGTTGCAGTCACAACTATTTATATATAAAAAGGCCTGGCATTGAGATCTGTATAGAAAAAGTAAAAGTAAAGTGCTTTCCAGTAGTTAAGACTAACTCTAAGTAAAGTCTTCCTCATTTCCCATCAGTGCTTATGAACACTTTCTCAAAACAGTATTTCTGTTATCGGGCTGGCATACAGGACTGTGAAACCCAACAACAAATTGACACTACGGTTCAGGAGCATGGCATCTTATCAGTGCTCCATGATAATTCTAACATGTATAATGCAGGTTTTTCATCTCTGACCTAAACTGTTGAAACTAAAAGTTGCAACTGGACAGTAGGAGCTACAGGTTTGTGTTTCCCTTCTTCTACTAAAAATGAATATTAATATCTTTCTCTAATGCATAAGTGTATATAACAGAGGGGTCATAACTTCACTGAATTAAGCAGGGCTGCTCAGATTTATATTTGATGTATGTACCAGATCTTGAGAGTGCAACATTTCAAGAAAATTAACATAAAAATTTTAGAACTTAATTTACATTTGGGGTTTTGTTCCCGTTTGGTGTCTCATAGATAGAGGAATTAAGGGCAAATTCTGTAAATCCAGTCCATTATTTTCATAGTAACATCATTCTTTTCATTCCTGAGAACACACCAGGCAATAAAAAATAAAAAGATAAATTAGAATGAAAATTAAAATTACAAAAAGGAAGAAAAATAGAAATGATAAGAAGAAAAGAAAAGAAAAGAAAAGAAAAGAAAAGAAAAGAAAAGAAAAGAAAAGAAAAGAAAAGAAAAGAAAAGAAAAGAAAAGAAAAGAAAAGAAAAGAAAAGAAAAGAAAAGAAAAGAAAAGAAAAGAAAAGAAAAGAAAAGAAAAGAAAAGAAAAGAAAAGAAAAGAAAAGAAAAGAAAAGAAAAGAAAAGAAAAGAAAAGAAAAGAAAAGAAAAGAAAAGAAAAGAAAAGAAAAGAAAAGAAAAGAAAAGAAAAGAAAAGAAAAGAAAAGAAAAGAAAAGAAAAGAAAAGAAAAGAAAAGAAAAGAAAAGAAAAGAAAGAAAAGAAAAGAAAAGAAAATAAATTTACAGTACAGGAGTACTTTCTGGCCCTCAGTTTCTCCCTGTTTAATGTGGGAAATGGCACCACACTCCTTCACCTTATTTTTGTAAAACTACTGGAGATTAGTTGAAACAAAAATATAAGTCCTATAAGGGACAGCTAAGGGAGCTATGGGTGTCCAGCCTGGATAAAAAGAGACTTAGGGGAGAGCTTATCACTCTACAATTACCTGGAGGGAGGCTGCAGTCAGATTGGGATTGGTCTCTTCTCCAAGGAAAGAAATGGTAGGATGAGAGGAAATGCCCCTAAGCTGCAAGAGGGGAGGTTTAGGTTGGATATTAAGAAAAAATTCTTCACTGAAAGGAAGTCTGGCATTGGAACAGGTTGCTCAGGGAAGTGGTGGGGTCACCAACCCTAAAGGTGTAGATCTGACACTTGGGGACATGGTTTAGTGTTGAAGTTGGCAGTGCTGGATTAATAGTTGGACTTGATGATCTTAAAGGTCTTTTCTGATGTAAATGGTTCTTTGATTCTGTGAAAGCTGGTTAAATATATCCCATGCTAAATTACTACCATACAAATACATGCTGCTTTGAAACTCACAAATGACTCTGTACAAATTTTTTCTCTTTATTATTGAGTCTGAGTATCAGTAAAATCACAGTGCTTGCACCCTGAAATGTGACAGACAGAACCATAAATGTCCAGGAAAGAGCAAAGGGATATTTTTCACCATTCTTAGTGAGCAAGGTTAATGCTACCTTGAAAAAGTTAAAGGAAGTAATATAAACATTTTTAGTGGAGTTCCTCATATCTCATTAGCAGTATCTTATCTGATTATCACATTAGTAACATTCCTTTGTATTGCATTAGCCTTCATATCTTATCAGAATATATTGTTGCCAATACTATGTTACAGTCTTATCATATTAGTAACTTTCATATCAGATTACTGAGAGAGGGTACTAATAAGACATTCCAATTCAATTAGTAGGGTAACAGAATTCCCTTCTTTCTCAGTCACTTCCAGATTTCTCCTAAATATAAAGTGATGTTATGTGTCAGTCAATTAACACTTTTACCATCTCAAAAGAACTTCACCCTACAGAAAACATTTCTGTATAAAGAAAGAATTGGAAATTGAGTCCTGTGTTCCTATCTTATCTTTCCAGTTCCAGGGATGCTGAAGGGAAAAAAACCTGTCTCTCATTAGACACAGGCCTATTGCCTTAGCTGTTTCCTGGGGTGTATGTTGTGAAGGAGAAATCAGCAACTTGCAGGACAAAACATTCAGCTGGTGTGTTGCAAATAGCACAGAAATACAGATTTATTTATTTTAGATTTAGTTCCCACTTTAAAAATCCTGTTTACTAAGCTTCTACAGGAGAATGCAATGAATTACACTAATCTAAATTTTGAGAATTTGGAAATCCTTTGCATTTATAAGTACTGATAGACTCAGCATTACTGTGCAATGCATAGCAATTTAGACTGAAACCTGCTCAGAAATGCAGCTTGAGGAGGAATGTGCTTTGGTAAAATCACATACCTAGGATTCAAGTGGATATAGGATTACTAACTTCGTTGTTACCTTCAATTTATCTGTGTTCACCACAGGAATTACTTTATTGTAAGTGAAATGGGACCGTGGAAACTGCTTCTTCTCCATCTTTTCCCATTAGTTGGCCATTACAGTAAGAGATCCCAGAATTATGATACAGAAATAGTTATGTGCCTGTACAGTGACTTCCTCTTTTACTCTAGCTATCACAACTATATGAGCTTCTACTGTACCCTACCTATAAATCACAGATACAGAGGCTGACTTTCCTCCAGAGGATGCATTGAAATCTCCACAGACTGAAGTTAGAGCAATGTATTAAACCAAAGGTTTTCCCCAGAGGTTTGTTCAACTACAGGGAGATATCTATTGTTCTTGCTAGCTAGAAGTCATGGCTGTGCGGTTTTTTCTTTCCTTTGAAGGCTTTCTATCAAGGGGTAAGTCCATGGGCAACATCTGTGTTATGTCTGGCAGTGAGTAAAAGAAGGTACTAGAAACCAGACACATCTTTTTCTCATATATGAAATAGATGATGACTTACAGCATCTCCCTGTCTCAAAGCAATAGTGAATTTTATGAATGAAATCTTAGATACCTTTCTTTTAATGTAAATATACTGCCCATGTGAAGTACTAAACTCACGAAGTGAATTACACAAACAGTGTATAGTACCAAACTGAGTAGTATCCCTGATTAGGTCTTCCCAAATTAAGGTGATATTCATTAAAAGACTCTAAGACCTATTCCTGATGTAATATGGCACCATCATCTTTCCAGCAGTAAATTCTTGCCAAAGACATTTGAAGTCAGGAGTGGAAGCTATCTGAGGTTTTTCTGCTGTGAGCTGGATTCTCTGCTTAATGAAGTCAGGAGCAGACCATGCACTGAATTTGATTATACAAGTATAATTCATTTGGGGTCTAACCTTTTATTAATATTGGTTGTGTTAAATATTAGTTAACATAGACCTGGAAATTTCAAGTTAAATTTAAGTTATCATGGTTCTTTTTAATTACACTACTGTTATCACTATTTCTTCTATGATTTTTTCATCCAGCTTCATGGATAACTGGCCAAGTTCAGGCAAAATCTTTCAGGTTGATCTTTTTTCTTGAGATCTTTAACCATAGTGCTGTAACCATCGCTTTTTTTCTTCTTTCTTTCATCCTACTTAATGTTCAATTGTATTTTGAATAGTACACAACTTTTACAGAACATGAGTTTTAATTTGTCTTTACTTTTCTAATTGGCAGGCTCCTGTCCAGAGGCAACTGTCAGGGACCGAACAAAAAGCTGTTTGGCTCAAAAGAACCAGTTGTAAAAACAGAGTGGGGGGAACAGGTCAAGCTCTGCATAGGTGAGGGCGGTGGCTGCTCCCCCCCGCCCCGCCCCGCCACCTCTTGAGCCTTAGCAGGTAACTGCAGGTCTGCACTGTGATGGCCTCGGTGACCACGAGGCTCTGATGTGAGCCCTGAGATGGTAGTAGTCGACCATGTGGCCTTGCTGCAAGCCCCAAGATGGATTCTGAGGTCCTGGCTCTGCCTAAAACAAAGGTACAAGTGTGACCTCCCACTGGGATGGACCCTGGGCAACAGGAACTTATAAAAGGACAGCGAGATGTGCACCACGCAGTGTGCCCCACTGCCATGGGCTGGAAGCTGATGGGACTATGCTGGATCTACAGGTGGTGGCTATCTACTTTTCTCTATTTCTTTCTTCTTTTCTTCTATTAAGTATCCCCTTAAGTACTTGCTAAGTACTGTGATCAGTGCTCAGCTAAGGGTTTTGTTCTCTCAAGATACTTGGAGTTAAAGTTTGCCTGGAATGTTTGAATGCTGTGAAGTTAAGTGACTTTCCTTTGGTCGAGTGTCTTATTCCACACAGGTGACCCAATGTTCCTAAGTAAAGTAGTTCCTAAGTAAATTTATTTCTTTTTGAACCTCCTGAGAACTAAGAATTTTCTGCCATGCAGTGCCTAGAGTAATTCAAAATTACCTTCCCCTCAACCCCCTAAGCAGACCGGGACATTACAGCAACACACTTAGGGGAGGACAAAGAGACACTCAGGTCATATCATGGCGCTCAATTCAGTTGCCTATACTTAGATTTTCAAAGCCCACGAATCCAAAGATATCAGTGATTACATGATATGTACACATTGCCTAAACCAAACCGGAACAACATCTGCAGAAAATGTGCTGTGGGCCTGTTAGATACCCCACAATAGGTACCTAAGTAAAGCCTTCACAGTTCCTCAGCTAAATGTCTTTCCAGAGTGTGCATTGACTGGACCTCTACTAAATGTAAAGAGTGTTTACTGATTTTTTCCACAGTACCTTTCATTTAAATTTAGTCATCTGTATCTGCCAGTAGATGTTCTCCCAAAGGATGAAATTAAAAGTATTTATATATCAGTTTCCCCTGTATGGACATTATCAATAAGCAATAGACATTTGTTTGTTAAAATAAGAAATCGTAGTAGCACCAATCAGTGATTATAGGACACCTGCAAAATACTGCAGATCACAAATCAGTATCATCAAAATTTTAACCTAGAAACAGTGCAAAACTCTTATGAGTTTACTGAGAACTTGAAAACTTGAATGTGAAGCCTGACTCTTTGCATAAGTTGTGCAGTGCTGAATAGAAAAATAACATGCTAGTCCAAAAAATGAGCTCTATAATATATATATTCAGTTTTGGAAATGTTAGCATCAGCAAAAGCAGAACTCGTGACTCTTTTTCATAGAAGATCACTAAATAATCACTAAGATCATTCTCTATTTGAATAAATATTCATGAAAAATCCCTTACTTGCATATCACTAGTAATTATATTCTTCTAAGTTTTCCCCAAAAGGCTTATTGGAGGGTGGAGGATAATTTTCTTATAGTATAAAATGTTAAAGACTTAGGCAAGATACTTGCCCTAATTTTAGCCATCCATCAGTGGCTATAATTCCATGGAGAACTTGGCAATGAGCAAATTTGTTAATTCCTTCCACCAAACAGACTCCATTTTCATTAAGCAATGATGTCTGGAATCCTTTAGCACTGAAAGCATTATATCAATGTCATTATTAGCTACTAAGAGATGTAACCAACCAAATAAACTAAAAATGATGTTTAGATTATGTGTCACAAGGCAAAAAAAGTATATTACTGTCTCTGCCATAACAGATTTGGAACTTTTGGGGAGCAAGTTCTTAAATAAAAAATTAGAAAAGGAACACCTGAAAATAAATACAACACCCCAACAATTATTGTTTTAATATAGAAAAAGAAAATCTGAATAAAAAAGATCTGCACTCTAGTTTAAATGTACTTGAGAAAATCACTAGTCTTTTATTTATGATTTCACTTTTAACTGAAAGTCATTCTTAACAGCAGACACTGTTTCCAATGTGAGGACATAAAAAAAAAAAGAATTGCGAATATTCATCCTCAATAAAATCAAATTAAAAATTCATTACTTACTTGTTTCGTGTAACTTAATTACAAACTTTACTTAGACATCCACAAAGCTGTTTGCAACACAAATATAATGTAAAAATTCAATGGCTACTTTCAGTATTTTTGCATAGAAATAAAGCATGATTGCCTGTGTATGTACTGTGTATATACAGGACACCATTATTTTCATTTTATGACAATAGCATAACTGCAAAAATACTTTGAAAAGGGAAGAGACCAGCAAAAAAACCTGTTGCTAGTGTCAGAATTTCTTGCTATAATTTTCAAAAACTCATTATCCTCCACAGGAATCACTAATAAATCTTCTATTTAACTTCACTATATTTTCTTTTGAAATCATTCTGCTAAATACCGTTTTCACACATTCTGCTTTCAGAAGCAATGAAGTTTTGTAAATGCACTCTACAGACTATTAGCAGACATATCTTACCCTGAAAGGTATGAAATCAGCATTTGGCGCATAGCGTTTGTTGCCCTGACATCACCTCTGCCTTCTTTCTGCAAATTTTCTGATCTTAAAATTATTTTTTGCTTTGGTCTGTTCTTTGCTAGTGAATGCTCAGCTCTGTATTGCCTTTGTGATCTATCCCAAGGAAAAAGTTTGCTCCTGGTCTGTTAGGAACTGCTTTGTGTCTATATTAGTCCTAAAGTCCACACTGAAGAATCATCACCAAAAAGAACAATTTGTTTAGTGAGATTTAGAGATACTACACGTGCAGTAGGGACAACCAAGGAACAAAATGACTGGAGAAAAGTAAACTGGTAAACTGGGTATGAGAAATTCTAAAATGTTTCTTGAGAATGCTGCAAATTGATGTTTTAATGTAACATTTCACTACATTTTCATGGCTTCTCATCCTCCTGTTTTCAGAAGCAGCATTTCTCTTGTCAGTAATATCCTTGACGTTTTAGCCTTCTGAGGTCTGAAATTAAGAAGTCTTGAATTCATCATATTATGCCTGATGTCAGTTTTCCAAAGAACTGTGGTAACTAATGCATTCTTAAGGTGAGAATCTTAATTTAACTTATCAGTGTATTTATTTATTCATTTATAATTATAGGGTGCTATTATTGTTATTTATCTTGTCTGTTGATTTTGAAGTATTCAGGATAAAAGAATTCTAAAATATCTAAGCTATATGAATACGTATGGAGGAATACGAGCTGGTTTTATGCACAATAGGATGCAATAAAAGCCACCTTTAAGCTTCTTCCAGAAAGTGTTCTCTTATAACCACCCACAGCTTAGCCATTCTGTAAAAATGTAATGGATGTAAATGTTTCTAACCTGAAATACCAAACATATCTGCTCAAATTTAATCTGCAAATGACAAAATAATGCTGGAAGTAGATAATAGGGTGTTCATTCAATATCTCTAGCCACTGACACCCTGAAAAAGCAGATCCTATACACATGATTTTCGCAAGGTCCTATAGTATGATGATGATGTATCCCACAGCTGGTGATTGTTTTATTTAATTTAGACTAGAAATCTAGACCTAAGTAGTTCTTGTCCCAGCTACAAGAAAAACTGGGATTTTCTGGTACCTTCTTCACTGTTAAATTCTGAGGCAGGTTCTTTAGTCTTAACTGTAGTCCTGGAGATCATAGAATGAATCATAGAATGGCTTGAGTTGGAAGGAACCTTAAAGACCACCTAGTTCCAGTTCCCCTACCATGGACAGGGACAGTTTCCACTAGATCAGGTTGCTCCAACCTCTGTCCAACCTGACCTTGAACACTTCCAGGGATGGGTCATCCACAGCTTCATTGGGCAACCTGTGCCGGTGCATGACCATCCCCATAATAAACAACTTCCTTCTAATACTTCATCACAGACAAACTCCATTTAGTTTAAAAACATCCCCCTTTGTCCTGCCATTATGTACCTGTACAAAAAGTCCCTCACCCTCCTTTTAATAAGCCCTCTTTAGGTTCTAAGGTCTCCCTGAAGTCTTCTCCTCTCCAGGATGAGCAATCCCAACTCCCTCCGCACTTCTCCAAAGGAGAAACATTCCAGCCCTCTGATCTGAGATGTGGTGTAAGGGCCATCTGTGAGTTGTGTCAGATTAGATACACTTTTTCTGCAGCTTTGTGTAATCACTCTTCCTCAGAGGTATAAAAGGGTAATGGGGAATGATATAAAAAACTACCAGTTTGATTTGGTCATGTGTTCAACCCACCTTGCATTCATTTTAAGCAGTGGCCCCAAATGTCTCCAGCTGAGTGCTGTTAACTCAAGGAGGCTTAACCTGACATGGTACTTTAACCACCATGGAAAGAAATATAATTAATGTATTAATGTATGAGGGTGGAATGAGATAGGTCTTTAGATTCCCAGAGTTAAAGTTCTGAACTGGATTGTTACAACTGTAATCAAAAATTTTCATTAGGTCTCTTATACCAATTAAAGGAGCTAAAGACACTGAGAAGGATTAATAAGAAAATATTCTGTTCCCAATGAGCATTGTAAAACCTAGAAGCCTAAAGTGGAATTCCTTCCTCACCGTGGTATAAGTCCTATGGTGAGAGAACAGCAGAATTTCATTGCAATAAATCAGGTATATGTAAGAAACAAACAGTTTCCTGTGAGGTCATTTTGGACAACAGAAATCTCAAAATGATTTTGTGTAGTAACAGTAATTTTGAAACTTATCGATGAAAGAAAATATATCTTGAAACTCAAAAAACCCTCACAAAACAACCAATCAGCCAAAAAAAACCCCGAAGTGCCAAACCAAACTCACCAGAAAGTTCTTAAAATCAAGACTACATAACACTTTAAAAATGGAGACAATTTTTTATGTATCTAAATCCTCTGGCAAGGATGTAATCAGTGATACATCTTTTTAGTGGGCAGCTACTGTGACCTCATATATCTCATGGTATATGTACTCAGCTCATATACCTTAGTATCAGAAAACGTCTACATTTGCTGTAAGTACTTTGGCCCATGGGAGATACAGACTTTTAGTCAGAGTTTAAAGGTACAAAGCAAACACTGTTTTAAGTTCTACAGTACACAGCCATGGCTAAAATGTAATTAGTACAAAATGCCGGGCAAGAGCATTGTATGACCAGAACTATTCAATCAGAAAGTGCTGATTGAACATATATAATCACAATCAAAGCCTTTATTTAAATAGGGGTTACAGTGCTAATAAAACACAAAGGGAAGTAGGGGCAGAGGGCTTATAGACAGGTAATGAAAGAAAAAATTAAAGTCATCCAATTACATCTGGGGAAAAATCCATTACCTATAGCAGTGAGAGGACAGCCGCAGGAAAATTCAGATGCAAAACTAATAATGAAGGCGCAGTGTCCTTTCAACAGATTCTAAATGAGCTCTAATTTTCTTACATCCACCATTCCCAAACTATATAAATTTCAACTAAGGAGAAAAAAAGTGACATGCTAGCAAAATTGTTATTCCAAACAGGCACAGCTGCTTGCTCACCTTAATTAGA
>NW_008679582.1:0-10167 GCF_000695815.1 Acanthisitta chloris | reverse complement strand
TCTTCGATGAGCTCACCTGATTTACCTCAACTTTTCTTTTCTAATAGGTTTTGCCCTAACCTTTCAGCTATTGTCATTTCAGAAATTCTAATGGGAACTGAAGAGCTGCATCTCCCTTGTTTCAAGCTGTTTTATAATATTTTAATTTTTTTCTAGGTGAGTTTTTCCCAAATGTCAAAATCTTACTGAGCTGAAGAGGCATTTTGAGACATGATGGGATAGGGGATAGCTGTTAAGAACAAAGACAGGGGAAAAGTTGACTGCCGTGTATGATTTTTTAAAATCTTATTTCTAAGATTTTGGGTCAAATAAAGAGCTTGCCTCCAACGAAACCTCCAATAAAGTGTGGCGTGCAGGAAAGACTAAGGCAAGCAGGATCTGACCTCTGGGTGCTGTGCAATGCACAATATCTTGATGTGTCTGTCAGTGACAGTCAAGGGAGGAGAGTTTCAATACTCACAGAGGTAAATATAATATAAAGATCTGCTTATCTCCTATTTTTGTTGACTTCCACTGCAAAATAGATAATAATAACCGAAGAACATAACTTTCTCATTAGTTCTTTAGATAAGAGTGGATTCAGATAAGAGCATTCAGAGGAGCAAGGCACGGTCCTGAAGGTCTTTCACTGTCAGTGTGTACATTGTCCTAGGTTCATCCATTCCCAAGACTTTCCATCGAATGTGCACACATAGGCACAGAAATAACATTAAGTTATGTGCTGGTTTGAAAGCAAAGCAGTGAGAGACTCCAAGTCAGAAATACAATTTAATAGGAAAAACAAAACAACAAATGTAATAGTACAAAAAGAAACCACTGAGAGTCAGAAAGTAACTTGACACCCTGTCAGTCAAGGTGTTGGTAGTAGTCTGATTAAATGGTGGCTGCAGTCCTCCTGGAGTGATGGGTCTGTCGGAGCAGTGATCCCCAAGATCCGGTTCTCTCCTGAAGGTTCAGCGGAAACTCTTGGCCTTTGGGAATCCAGCAGGTAAAAAAGGGTCTCTGTGCTTGCCCAAACCCCAGCTTATATCCCTGTGGGAGTGCTTGGCTCCCCACCCCTATGGGGGGATGCTTGGCTCCCCATCCCCATGTAGGAATGCTCGGCTCCCCCCCCTCTGGTGTGAGGCATCTCACAATGGGAGATGTAACTCTATGCATGCCTGAGTCCCAGACAGCCCATTAAACAGAGGCAGCCCCCTGAGGGAGCCATCAGGGACCAGAAGGAGATAAAGATCACTGCTCCACTTAAACCTTGTGGAGACAACAATAGAATACATACCATTGGCTACCCCCACTGTGCAACCCAGGACAACTGGCAAAAAAGACACACTCATTTTTCACAAGAGATGTCTGGGTTTATACTGTGGGCATATTGATAAAGAATTGCACTACAATTTGTAGCAATTGTAAAATGGTAGAAATTAAAATACTTTCATTATTTTAGAAGATACACAGACTTGTGATTACTGTAGTGTGATATTCTGTTAATACCTGTTCAAATCCATTCTTAATGGCTAAAACAATTTCCATGTTCCATTTTCACAGATTGTTCTTCAAAACCTCTGAAAGAACAAAACTATCAACTGTTATGTCTGTAGGGAGGATCTTTGGTGCTCTCCATATAGGTAAAAATCTGGTGTATTGCTTTCTTTTTCTTGTCACAGCTCTATACTTTGAAATCTGTGTATCATCTCCCAGACTTTTGGGGTTTATAATTTTCAAAACTTATGTCAGTAAAACAAAGTGTCCAAGAGAAAAATAAGGAACTTTTGTTTGCTTGGTTGGTTGGTTTTGTGTATTTTGTTTTGTTTTGTTTATTTTGGTTCAGGGCTTTTTTTTTGTTTCCTTTTACTCCCAAGATACCAGGAGCCTGACCCCTTACATCTCCTCCTGACTACTCCCAAGGGGACATTAAGACCACAGTCTTTGTGAGAAAGTGGCAAAAGGAAACCCTCCAGAAGACAGACAGCAAAAGCAACAAGAACTCACTCATGAATTACAACTTCAGTGAAGAACTGGTTCTGCAAATGGCAAATTTTGCTGGAATATTCAAATGGCCTAAACTTCACACTAACTTCTTTGATTGTTGAGGCCCTTAGATTGACTGCTGTGGTATGGCCTGGTTCCTTCACTACTCTAAATCGTTTTGTGACTGCAGAAGCAGAGCTTAAGGACTTTCTGCTCTGCAGGACAGGAAGTGAAGTCCAGCCTTTAAAAAATATCTGAGGAGTAGAGTTGCATAAATAGCTGCTGACTTGTAAGGGAAAAAAATCACTCTTGACAAAAAAGACTGTTACAAGAGGTCATGCTTACAGCCTAACGACCTATACAAGCAGACTATTATCATTACTGTAATAAATTATTGATTTAGCACATGGAAAAACTGATGGAAGGGGAAAGGAACAGAAAGAGGGATCTACAAGTGGGGTCACAGTGATTTGCAGGAGTTACTTCTGTAGCTGAAATCACTACACTCACTTTATCAAGGTACACCAGGATGGTATTATGACCAGCTAATCAGAAGGTGCTCAGCTGTGTAGTCACTACTGTCCTGGTTCCAACCATGACAGAGTTAACTTTGCAGCAGCCAGGAAGGGCATATTAGGACCCTGGGGTTATTCTGTACCAGCTCATACAATAGAGGGGATAGAAAGCATGAGGGGCATCCTATTTGTTCCAGTGTTGGTTTGGTCAGGGCACAGTGTGTGTAGCCAGGCAGTGCTGGGTTCCACATGATGAGCAATCATGTGTGAATCATTCACCTGTCTTGTACATGCTGTTATTAATGTAGTTGTCACTGTTAATTTTTCTTTCTTCATTGCTGTTTTCTTAGTAAATTGTTCTTATGTCAACCCATGATCTTTACCTTTTGTGCCTCCCAATTCTCTCCATCCCACTGCAGGGGGAGAGGGTGGGAGAGTGCATGAGCAGTGTGTGGTCTTGGGGGATTTCAGTGGGAGCGCTAAATTGGGGAATACCATTCCTAAACCACAGCATCTATATTTGAAGCCAAATATGGGGCTCAAAGGGATGAGATTACAACCGATCTGACCAGACCAGGTTGGAAATCAATTTGCTATAAACATTTGCTCTATTAGGTTCAGAGACACAGGCCACATGTTGCAGTTATAGTTCCTCATGCTTACATACCCCAGTATGTACACTGTGCACTCCTCAGAGTGCTCTTTCCCAAAACAGGGAGGGGAATCAGGATTGTTTTGTTGCTCTACAGTGTGATATTAGCATTTGGCATGATAACATGAAGTGCAATAAGGGCCATTTGGTCTGTGTATTCAGTGTTGCCCTCCTGCTCTTACCACAGGCTCCAGCTTTGGGAATTAACACTAATAATTGTATCCAGTCCATGGGAAGAGCAGAGGAGGATAATTTTCCCTAGCTTTTTCACCCCCTTTTTTCTCTTCAGGCTTATTACAACACCTCTTGAGAATTTTGAATTTCCTTTGCAATTTAAGGAAAGTGTGTGCTTGGTGTTATGGCTACTAGGTCTCCTTGGTGTAGTCCAAACCATGCTAAGGGTTATAAAATCATTTTTAGGAGGGTCATTCAGAGACCTACCCTGAGAGTGCATAATCATGAGTGGCATGGATTGTGGGAAGATATGGGCCAGTATTTGGTGTACCACTCTCCTCCAATGGTTTGGGAGTTCACCCCTGTGCAGCTCCAGGACCTTGGTAAAGTGGTACAATATTTGAAAGGAAAATGTTGGGGCAATTCCAGAGAGGTTCAAAAAAATGCAGAAACTTGGACCCAGGCTGCTATTTATTGGAAACTGCTTCCTACTATACAGCACCTTCAGGAGGAAGGCAGACCAACAGACACCATGGTCAACTGCTGAACTAGAACCAGAACCAGAAGAACAACCCATTTCAGTAGCAGTAGCCCATAAACAGAAGAAGAAATCTAATACAAAATCAGTTTATTTAGTGAGGGATGAAGAGGAATTAGGGCCTTCAGGACAGGAGGAAGAAGCAGGACCCAAGATAATTGCCCAATCCCTATTTCTCTGTGAGCAGTGAGATATAAGAAAAGATTACATCCACCAGCAGGGGGAGCACGTGTGACTTGACTGCTCTGATGCTTTGTTAAAGGGGCCCATAATTGGTAATTAGAAGGCAGTAAAGCCAAGTGTCTGGGATCCTTGTTCAGAGATGTAAGCATTGACAGAAATATTGGGAAATAGTCAGATATTCTCAGGCTCTGGGTGCAACTCCTTACAGTTGTGAGGGGAAAGTATCTTTCCAGCATGATCTATCAGGGCACTTAGGCAAGTGGAACACCACCAAAAAAGGCATCCAGTAACTGAGAGAATCAACTGTGATGGAGGTACTCTACAGGAATTCAAATAATGAGGAGGCCCTTATAAATCCTGTGTAACCAATACATGTGGCAGAAATTTCTATGGGGTGCACAATCATCATATCCCAACTCATTGGAAGTGATGTCATGGAAAGAAGGAGAACATACAGTGGATGATCTGATTATCCAGCTCAGGCAATATGAAGATGTCTCTTCCTTCCTCCCTACAGGCCTGAGACCCAGCTGTGGAGAAACTGATGATGGACTTCCAGCAATTCAAAGGGGTCAAACAGCAACTTAAAGAGGAAATGTGCCATGGCTCACCAGTGTAGACTGAAGTCTCTGCTATTAGGAGCAAGTGCACCCTGCTCAAGTGAGATACACCACAAGGTACCCTCTTTTCTTCTGTGTGACTATGGAGAAGACATGAAGAAGTGGGATGGAAAACCCACCTCTGACCTAGCTGCATGGGTACGAGAGCCAAAAGGAAGAATAACCACCACAGAAAATTTGTCAAAGATAACTGCCACAACAGTTTCCAGTGGGCAAGTCCTCAGACAGAACAGAAAGGTTGATGATACTTCTGATCCTCTTGAAGGGACCTCCAGCTCACATTTACAAGCAGTGAGCAACGTGTACCATAGCCAGGACTAGAGGGGCCCTGCCTCCAGTCAGGTGGAGGAGAGAGACAATTGGATTTATTGGATTGTGTGGATCCTCTGGCCTGGCACATCAGACCTACAAGAATTTAAGGCTTTAGTTGAACATTGGTGCACAATGTATCCTGATGCCATCAAGTTATAGTAGGGCAGACAGAATCTGTCTGTATTTCTGGGGTAACTGGGGGATCCCAACAGTTGATTGTACTGGAAGTCGAAGTGAGCCTAACTAGGAACAAATGGCTAAAACACCCCATTGTGTTTGGCTGTAAGGAATTAAAGAATACTTTGTCTGTCTTAAACACTGTTAAGACCACAAAAAGGATTCGCTCTAAGACATGCTAGCCACCAGAGACAACTTGAGATATGCACAAAAAAAAAAGAGTTTGTGCTAATTCCAGGTCTCGTGGAGGTGAGACCTTGTATCAGCACATCCTGATTGATGTATCTAATAAAGAATTCCCACTGTAGCAAACTGCATATACATTTCAAAGATCACGTCAATATTTTGACATAGGATAGGTGGTATCTGCTACCACCAAACTCCCCTACTGAGAAAGCATGTAAATGAAGGCACACCCAAATTAGGAATATGCCTCCAAGAATACTTGCAATTTGGACTGTATAAAGGTGGTACCCCCAGATGAGCAACTGAGGACACTCACCACCAACAGCATTATCTGGGATCTGCACAACCAGAAGAATGCCTCAGGACCTCTGCCATCGAGAAGGCCAGGATGAAAATGAACCAACAGGACACTGCTGGATCCATGGGATGGTATCTATCTCTCCCTCCCTCTCTTTCACTCTCTCTCTGTCTCCCCCTCTCTCCCTCTCTTTTTACCCGCTCTTTACTTTTTCTTTGTATCTCTCTACCTCACATTTATAATTATACTCAAATAAACCCTTTATTACCAACAGGACACTGCTGGATCCATGGGATGGTATCTATCTCTCCCTCCCTCTCTTTCACTCTCTCTCTGTCTCCCCCTCTCTCCCTCTCTCTCACACACTCTTCCTCTCTCTGTCCCTCTCCCTCTCTCCCTCTCTTTTTACCCGCTCTTTACTTTTTCTTTGTATCTCTCTACCTCACATTTATAATTATACTCAAATAAACCCTTTATTATTGTACTATTAATGTATTATTGACTTTTGGCATATGGTCTCATTTAGACCTTTATTTGGGCAGAGGAACCTCTTATGAATCAGATCGCAACACTGGCCCAGAGGCCCGGTACATTCTTGGCACAGATTATCTCAGGAGAGGGTATTTAAAGGATCCAAAACGTCTTTGTTGAGCTTTTGGGATAGCTGCTGTGAAAACATAGGAGATTAAACAGCTGAATACTTTGCCTGGTCTCTCAGAAGATTCTTCTGCTGTGGGTCTGCTCAGGGTTGAAAAACAACAGGTACCAATTGCTACCACAAGAGTGCACCTTCAGCAGTATCGCCCAAACTGGGGGTTCGTGGTCCCCATCCATAAGATGATTCATGAACTGGACAGCCAGGGAGTGGTCAGCAAGACTCAGTCACCTTAGAAGGCTGTTAAAATAGTCCTCTGTGGCCAGTGCGTAGGTCCAAAGGAGTGGGGACTGAGAGTAGACTATTGTGGCCTGAATGAAGTCAAGCCACCTCTGAGCTCTGCTGTTCTGAACCTGCTGGAACTTCAGTATGAACTGGAGTCAAAGGAAGCAAAGGAAGGGGTATGCAACCACTGACACTGCTAATGCATTTTTCTCCATTCCTTTGGCAACAGAGTGCAGGCCACAATTTGCTTTCACCTGAAGGGATGTCCAATACACCTGGAATCAACTGCCCCTGGGGTGGAAACAGCACTACTGTTTTCCATGAGCTTATTCAGGCTGCACTAGAAAAGGGTGAGGCTCCAGAACACCTACAGTACTTTGATGATATCATTGTGTGGGGCAATACAGCAGAGGAAGTCTTTAAGAAAGGCGAGAAGATAGTCCAAATTCTCCTGAAAGCTGGTTTTGCCAAAAAGCAGAGTAAGCTCAAGGGACTTACCCAGGAAATTCAGTTTTTAGGAATAAAATGGCAAGATGAATGTTGTCAGATCCCAACAGAAGTGGTCAACAAAATAGCATGTATGTCCCCACTGACCAACAAAAAGGAAATACAAGCTTTCCTAGATGCAGTTGGTTTTTGGACAATGCATATCCCAGACTACAGCCAGATTGTCAGTCCTCCCTACCAAGTGACCAGGAAGAAGAAAGATTTTATGTGGGGCCTTAGCAACAACAAACTTTTGAAGATATTAAATAAGAGATTGTTCAAGCTGTAGCCCTTGGGCCAGTCTGGACAGGACAATATATGTAAAACATGCTCTGCACTGCAGCCAGAGAGAATGGTCCTTCCTGGAGCCTCTGTCAAAAAGCACCAGGGGAGATACAAGCATGACCCCTGGAGTTCTGGAGTCAGGAATACCAAGGGTCCAATGCCTGCTACACCCCAGCCAAAAAGGAGATGCTGGCAGATTATGAAGGGGTTTGATCCACTTCAAAAATGGTTGGCACTGAAACACAGCTCTTCCTGGCACCCTGACTGCCAGTACTGAGATGGATGTTCAAGGGGAATTTCATGCCACTGATGCTACGTGGAGTAAGCCGGTTGCACTGATCACACAGTGAGCTCAAATAGGAAATCCCAATCACCCAGGGATCTTGGAAGTCATCAAAAACTGGCCTGAAAGTGAAAATTTTGGACTATCATCAAAGGAAGAGGAGAAGGTGACACATGCTGAGGAGAGTGCACTGCATAATCTGTTGCCAGAGAATGAAAAGCAATACACTCTTCACTGACCATTCCTGCCATATTATAGGGATACATCAGAAATGGAAAACTGCTGTATGGTTTTCACTTCTGTCACTCACCATGTATTCTACATGATGAGTCACAGAAGCTATCTAGGGAGAAGGTAAATCAAGTCAGTTTGCAGAGCTGAAAGTCATCCAGTTGGCTTTAGATACAACTGAACAAGAGTAATGGCTAGTGCTCTACCTCCATCCTGACTCATACGTGGTAGCTTTGCGGGGGTAGCTAGAATGATGGAAAAAGGCCAATTGACAGCACAGTGGTAAACCCACATGGGCTGCTGAATTGTGGCAGGCCCAGGTAGAGAAACTGTTTGTAAAAGCCTGCCATGCAGATGCACATGTAACTGAGTCAGGCTACTGAAAAACATCACAATAACAGACAGGTGAATTGGGGTGCCAAGATTCAAGTGTTTCAGGTGGATCTGGACTGGCAGCATAAGGGTGAAATCTTTCTGGCTTGGTCAGCCCATGAGACCCCAGGTAATCAGGGAAGAGATGGAACATACAGATGGACTTGTGATGGAGGAGTGGACCTAACTATGGGCACTATGTTGCAGGTTATCCATAATGGCGAAACATGCACTGCAATCAAGCAGGCCTAGTGTGTAAAGCCTCTGGATGGCTGGAGATGCATCCTGTGCCTCGCACCACTGCCTCACACCATCTTGTGCCTCAAAAAGCAAGTTCTCTGGCAACATGGCACCCCAGAAAGGATTGAGTCAGACAAGGGGACACGTTTCTGAAATAGCCTCATAGACGCCTGTGCCAAGGAGCATGGCATTGAGTAGGCTGAGTTGTTCCTGAATCCTTTATTTTAGATTAAATACCCTCTCTTCTTGTATTTCCCCATTATTGCATGCTCAACACAGAAAAGTAATGAAAAAGGAAAATAAATTCAAATTGTCAACAAGACAATGTATGATTACAACAATCTATAAACCGCCTTTTTTTTTTTTGCCTTTTTTTTTATGTCTTTTGGGTCTTGCTGTATGTCGCTTCCCGCGCCCTAAGACTGCTTGTTGGCCTTTTTCGTGATGGTTTGCTGGACATGCTGTCTATTCACGGCAGGGAGGGGTACGACACCTTTTGTGGATTCTCTAATTAGTTTCCAGGGAGTAGAGTACTTGCTAGCTTCTTCCCGGGTGGGTAACTCAAATACCGCTCTGATCCCAGGGATTAAGTCCCTGTGCTGTGCCCACAGCATCAAGCCTTTAAGTGCTTGTGCTTCATAATAATTTTCTCTCACAGAGAGCACAGATTGGAGGATTTTAAACCCCATCTCCTCCCCGACCCGCTCACTTGCCTTGCAGAAAAGATTCGCCCTCCCTGAATTCTCAGAGACTTCCAGACAAACTTCTGGGCTTCCCAGACAAACTTCTGGGGCTTCCAGGACAAATTCCAAGGCTTCCCAGACAAACTTCCGAGGCATCTCTAACAATCTTCAGAGGCTTCTAGACAAACTTCTGGGTTTCCAGACAAACTTCTGGGCTTCCTGGGCAAACTTCTGAGGCTTCCCTGTCCTTTCAGATGGAGGCTTCCCTGACTTTTTCAGTCGGAGGCATCCCCGACCCTTTTGGTCAGAGCTTTAATTCCTATTCAAGGTGCACCTTTCATCCGTCCACTGGGCACTGCTTAGCAGCGAATCTGAGGGTCCCTGTTCGGACACCAGTTGCGGGAGTTCATGTACAAAGAGGCGATGCCATTATCATCTTCTTGAATATCTTGTGACTCTTTTATTATTTACAAAAGTGATTCTTATATACACACCTATTATAAGAGCCCACTTATCATTGGTTAACTACTATTACTAGCCCACCTTACACACAATATAAGTGGTTATTAACATCTCAATCAAAAAATGCCCCAAGCATTATTCTCCACCTGTAACCATCTTCAGCTCCTTCATCCCACATACAGGAGCTGCTTATCTTGCTAACTCATTTCTCACATTCCAGCTGCAGCAGTGTCCTTGAACAGCTTGGCTTGCAGCTTGCTCAGGCCCTGCTAGCAAGGCTGGATTGCTCACATGTCCATTAGCAATCAGAAATTCTCCCACAGTTCTACCAACTGAGCTATCACTACCCAATCAAGACCTCCAGGTACCATAGAAGTGCATAAAGTCCCTGTGGTACAACTGAGGCAGATGTTAGGGAAGATGGTTTGGGTTAGTCCTTCCTCAAGCAAAGGCATACCCATCCATGGGATTGCTTTTGCTCAAGGACCTGGGTGCACTTGGTGGGTAATGCAGAAGGATAGGGAAGCACAGTGTGTACCGCACCGGGATTTGATTTTTGAGTGAGAATAGTTAATAATGTTAAATTATATAATATTGGTTGTGGAATTATACTGTCACTGTA
>NW_008679581.1:22690-39887 GCF_000695815.1 Acanthisitta chloris | reverse complement strand
GTCTCACAAAATTATGGCAGAGACTGGCTCCCTGCCCTACCAGAGGACTAGGGCATCCTAGGCTTGGCATTAAAAGGTCACCCTGCTCCTGAACTGATGGTTGCTATGACCAAGGATTATCCAAGTGATGTGATTTATGGAGCAACACCAGCAGGAAGTGTGCAGGGAGATAGCTGCCTCCCCATGGGTCCTCCAGCTGAGGAGCAAAAAAAGCATTTTGCCCAAAGGCAGGATATGAAAAGGGATGTGTGTTTTGGGAGTGTGTGGCAAAGAGCATGGGACAACACAGAGAAGCAAATAAGAACCTTTTCTGAGGATGGCAGGGAGTGCAATATGCTTACAGCCAAGGAAGTTTCCCTGAGCCCTAAGTGATGCTCCAAGTTTCTTGCACGATATCCCATGTGACTTTGCTTGTCTGTCACCACAGTGACCTCTCCTCAGTAGTAAAAATTAGTAGACACTAAGTAGAGGAAAATTAAAGAAGAGAACAAGTTTGTTCTCCACACCGTGTGTTCCCAGTGTGGGTTGCACAAAATTTGAAATCCGGTTACTAAGTAAATTATCTTCTATCTTTTTCATCTCAGTTTATTCCTACTGCCTCAAAAAAAGCACTTTGCTGCTGCAACGCTCCAACCTGCAGCTGCTCTCTGCAAAGCCAGGGAGACAGAGAAGTCACCACACCAAAGTTCACTCTCATGCCTTGGACAACGAACGAGATCTTTCTTTTGGAACAAAGTAAGTGCAGCAGCTATTAAAGAAAGACAGGCAAAAGCACAATGATTATTTTCATGACACAACCATACCCACAGAATATAGACTAGAATCACAGAATCATCAGGGTTGGAAGAGACCTTTAAGATCATCAAGTCAACTGTCCCCCTAGCACTCCCACTGTAACCCATAAACCCCTAAACCATAGCACCCAGTGCCAGATCCAGATACCTCTTAAATACCTCCAGGGATGGTGACTCTACCATCTCCCTGAGCAACCTATTTAAATGTCTGACAACCCTAACAGTGAAAATTTTTTTCTAATATCTACTCTGAATCTTCCCTGTTACAGGGTATGATCATTCCCTTTAGTCCTCTCACTGCAGGCATGGCCGAAGAGACCATCCCTCACCTCTGTACAACCCCCTGTCAAGCAGTTGTAGGCAATGATGAGGTCACCCCTGAGCTGTCTCTTCTTGAGACTGAATGAACCCAACTGCCTCACTTCTTCCTCATAAGACATGCTTTCTAGATCTTTCAGGAGCCTTGTGGACTTTCTCTGGACATGCTCCAGCACCTCAACGACCTTTTTAAAGGGAGGGGCCCAAAACTGAACACAGTACTCGAGGTGTGGCCTCACCAATGTTGAGTACAGGGGGATGATCACTTCCCTAGTCCTGCTGACCACACTGTTCCTGATCCAGGCCAAGATGCCATTTGCCTTCTTGGCCACCTGAGCATACTGCTGGCTCATGTTCAGCTTTCTGTCTATCCAAACTACCAGGTCCCTTTCTGCCTGGCTGCTCTCCAGCCACTCTGTCCCCAGCCTGTAGCACTGCATGGGATTGCTACGGCCAAAGTGCAGACTTAGAAAATAAGTGAGGGACTTATTAATCAGTGATGACTAATTCCTCTCTATCCATTTCTGTAAGTCAGTTGCCCAACTGTGTCTGGGTCTCTGAACTCAACCTGCAGCCAAATCCTGTTGAGTCTTCTCAGACTCTCTGGGGGAGTTTGCAGAGTTCATCCTCTCATTATCCTGCCAGTCTCTGGGCAGTGATAGAGGAGAGACTTATTACCCGAGGATTACCAAATCACTCATTCTGGAGTTTTCATTTGAAGTTTAATGCAAAAAGCAAAAAAGAAACTGATGTCCTGACTTCTGAGAAATAAAAAAAACAAGGAGATGATTTGCATACCCTCTGCAAAAGGAGGGGGTGATACTGGTTCCTCTGACAAAGTAGGAAAAGCATCTTACCAGAGGTAGGACTTAGTTTTTTGGACCATGGCTGCCTACAGGCCAGAGTTGGGCTTGGCAGGAACCTCCATGGCAGTTGGACTTGCAGTGCCAGGGCTATCCTGAAGCATCCTAAGATACTCATCTGCTTCAGGGTTGTGCCACACTGTCACGGCATGCACAAGGAAGGTGGTCTGGGGAGCTTTGTGCTTAAATTTGGCCTTCAGACTGCAAGTTTGACCTGTACCACAGCACGACCTATGCAGAGGTGTCCCAAATCCCTTCAGGTGTCCACGTTTGACGAGATCATTCCTGTCTGTTGCTGTCATCTAGGTAGTTTGATCAATGAAGCTATGGGTGCAATTCACCTGGCCGCAGGTTGAATGTGCAGGACCTGTGACCCATCATGCTGGGCATTAAAACATGGAGAGAAATTCAACTGATTCTCCGAAGGGTGTCCAAACAAAATGGATGAGCCAGAGCAACAGCATAGGAGAGGTAAGGTGCTAGCTGGCAGTGAAGAGCAGCTCAGCAGAGAACAAACCTCATGTCCTGTGTGCCTGGGGCACATCCGATGGAACTGTGCCCTGATCTACAGACCTCCACACAATGATGAGAAGCCTTGAGGGAGATGAAAAGCTCTGAAACCAGACAGCCAGGTCACTGCCCTGCCCAGTGAACTTTATTTGCTCTGGAAATGCCTCACAGAGTTATATAAAAATAACCTGTGGATTGGCTTGCCCCATGCTTAGGTGGTGATGTCAGGGCAGTCAGCAAATTATCTTTCATCAGTTTGGCTGTATTTTTAAACATGAATTGTATTACTAATTTGGGGGTGCTCTAGTCTGTAGATAATTTGGGTGTGTTTACTGGATGACCTTCCTTCAGTGCCTATAGTTTAAAATAGAATGTATTTATACCAGGTAGCAGGGTTGACCTCCCTTCTCTGCCTGGTTTGGGACAAGAATTCATTGAGAAACCATGTGGCAAGTGAGGGGATGCCAAGGAGACCTCTAAAGAGGTCTCATACAGGAGAAATTTGGGGCACAAACTTGAAGGCTAAGCATGCTCATCATGTTAGGCCTCATGGTAGGCTGGGTTGGCCTGACTTGATACATGATAGATATGGGCCATGGCTCAGCAGATACTCTGACATCTCCAGTTGGACCCTCTGTAAACTTGGCTGAAGCTCCTGCCAGCTTCAAAATTCAAAATGCCTTAATTTTGGGGATTGCCACTCTTGCACTCAAGTGAAAGCCCACTCCTCATCCCAGTATAGAGGCAGCTCATACAACACTATAATTTCTTGTCCCAGACAGGAGACCTCTGCAAGACTAGGACAAAGCTAGAAGAACAAAGAGGACTGGCCATTCCATGGAAGAGGAGGAAATCCGTTCTCTTAACATTTTTGGTGGGCAGCAGAGTCAAGTGGAATGAGAAACATAATTTTGCCATTGGATCTAAGCCCTCGTTTCAGCCCAGACAGCTGCAGTTGAAAATTCATCCCCTGGGACTTTGCCACACTTTTTTCAAGATGAGTCCCAAATAACTTTTCCCCAGATCTGGGCCCACTAACTCATTGCTGACTCTGACACCTCCAAGCTAGAGGGCGAAAGTCTAGTGTGGGATAAAAATAAGGGTTAATTTAAGCATCACCACCTTCTGATGGAAGAAAACCCCCCACATTTGGGTTTGTTTCTCTGTAAACACAGGGTTCTTCCTCTGGCAGCTCTGTTGTTTACTCAGTCATTGTCATGGAGGCAGGAAATACTGAGTCAGAAATATTGCACAAAAAGAAATACATAATGCTTAGATATCAGTGCTATGCTACATGAAAATCTGAGGGAGGCTGTGCTAAATACTTGACCTTACCGGCAAGGTGCTGTAAAATTCTGGAGCCTTAGATGTGTTTGGAAAGAGCTTGAGATAAATCAAATGGGTCTGAGGAGGGAACTGATGGATAGAGGTTAGGACAGACTCTGTCCTTTACTGCTGTGCTGGAGGAGCACATCCTCTGCCTCTTCCCTCCCCAAACCCTCCTAGAAAGGGCTCCATAAATGACATTTTGCACACTTAACATTGCTGCATCATTCCCTGCTTATAATTTAAATACTACTAGTATTTAGGTCCAGGCCAGGAGGAGGTTCTGGAGTGTAGTGTTGCTTTCTTGGGACTAAGATGAGTAGTTTATACTTCTTTACTGTGGAAGTTTATACTTCCAAACTTGCGTTTGGAAAAAGCTCAGAAAGTGCTGGAGAAACCTGTGGCAGCACCAGAGAACCATCAGATACCTTTGCCCATAGACCACTGAAGCAGAACAACCACTCAAATTTTCATCAGGAATATCCCACTCAACATGGATATCACTCCACAAGCTCCTCTGCTGTACTAAACTACTAGAGATGATGGGACATGTTGTGGGACTATCAGCTCCTCCATGGGCTCTGATCTTTCTCGGGCTATCTGCAGCAACACTCCTGGCCTCTGCCTACACCAAACCATACTGAGATTCCACCGCACCATCCCTGCTCATGCTGCTACTAGTATAGGGACAAGAAGACAAAGCAAGGCAAGATGATGATAGAAAAACTGCTTTGAGCCTGCAGCTTGCATATAGGACTTGTGAAACGGCAGCACAGGAGACTGGGGTTTATTTCCAGTCCTGTCTAGGCTCCCGTCCCCTTTGTACCCTGATTTCCCCTCCAGCAAACAGGAACGATTTACTCATCTTCCTCTCCAAAGTGCTCTGGGGCATGTGATTGAGACATGCAAATCATGGCAATTATTATTACTCCAACAAAGAAGCCATTGACATTTAAAGCAGATAAAGCTTCTAAATTACAGATGACATCCTGTGCCCAGCCTCACACAGGTCCTGGCTTCACTCAGTCATGAGGCATTTCACTCCCACAGACTTTCATCACATTGTTTCCTCCAAGCTGGATCTGCACCATATGAATGCACATCAGCTTCTTCTTGGGGTGTTTTGGCCATTTTGGGAAGAGAGGAAATCCTGCTGGTGGCCTTCAGCACAGACCTACTTTCATGATGGCCACAGGTCTGTCAACAGTTTTAATAACAGAGATTTCCAAAATGCATTGTATGGTGAAGGTCCAGGTTACCAGGACTGTGATTACCACTCCACGGACACCTACTACACATCAGCTGACCATCACATGATTTATAACGTGCATTAGATGTCGCTGACCAATTCATAGTCAGAGAATCACAGAACAGTTTGAATTAGAAGGTTTAAAGCTTATCTAGTTCCAGGCCACTGCTGTGAACAGGGATACCTTTCTGTAGACCAGGTTGCTCCAAGCCCCGTTCAACACTTCCAGGGCTGTAGAATTCTTCCAGTTCTACAAGAACAACTCACAAAAGATCCTGCAGCCATCAGACAGACACAAACAGTGCTTATTCCTCTCAACAGGATTTGGCCAGGAAGGGTAAAGGAAGGTCAGAAAACTCCTGGCTCTTCTAAAGGAGATGCTCGGAAAACTTCCAGGATTAGGAACATAATGAATTTTAAATTCCTCAGGTTTGGGTAGCTGAGGCAGCTGATAATCAGAGCCAACAGGAGCTGTGGGTACTTCCTACATCTACAAACCCCCCAAGGTGACCACTTGAACTTCCTGCCCTATGACCTCTCTGTCCGGCTCCAAATCTGGGATCAGCAGCAATTACCCACTCAATGTGGGTGTCTCATGGCTTCAGCTAGTAATGTTTGTGAGGTTCTTGGATGCAGATGTGCCAGCAGTTAATTATTGATTTAGCTGAGGTTTAAATCATCCTGGTAGTAACATAATGATAGATGTGCAAACAAAAGTGCTGCTGCTAGAGATCCTGGAGCACTGTCTGGGTGGAAGCTCTAGGAGGACCTGGAGGGTGAATTCAGTAGCATGGTCTGCACACCACCACCAGCAAACACATTTTGTCCTGGATGTTTGCCAATGCCTCCTCCAGCAGTACCCAAGTTTTCCTTGTAATTTAATTTTTATTGCCATCCTTCCTATCTCACACCTTTCTGGATCCCCAAACATGTGCCAGGGTGTCAGTTCAGCTGAATAACAGCAGTTTATCACACTTTAAATACCTGTTATCCCATGAACCAAGACACAGCAAAATACTGCCAGGCTCAGGCAGATCTTACAGTGAGCAGAGAGATATGGAGAGACCTACCATCTGCAGGACACACATAAGAAACTAATGATATGTTTGAGAATCAGAAGCCAATCTCTCAGTTGTGTGGAGA
This sequence comes from Acanthisitta chloris, assembly GCF_000695815.1. Classification (NCBI taxonomy): domain Eukaryota; kingdom Metazoa; phylum Chordata; class Aves; order Passeriformes; family Acanthisittidae; genus Acanthisitta; species Acanthisitta chloris. The sequence continues at coordinate 33,684 of NW_008679581.1, read as the reverse complement.
GGAACTGGAGGGAAGACTAGGGACCATAAAGAAATACAAATTAACGTCCTTGCTGGGTTGTCATCAGACCAGCCAGAGTGCCTGTTTGACCCAGCCCTGCAGACACCCTGTGGCTGTAATGTCCAGTAGAGGCTGCTCCTGCTTGGCAGCCTTGCTCCTCTGGAACATTGCAGGAGGTCATTCTTACATTCATTCAAGTCCTGGTATTGTGGGAGCCTTGAAGCAGTGATGTGCCCTTTGCCTTTGTGAGTGTGTATGGGAAAACCTAGGCTACATTTGAATGTTGGGAGGCACCAAGAGCCCTCCGCACCCCAAGACGGGAAGAAAGTATCCATGTCCTCTACAGCGTCCAATCCTTAGGCCAGCAATGCCCTCCGCATCACATGGATGTGGTAGGAAGAGAGGGGATCAAGCACAGTAGATCCCTGCTCATCCCAGCTTTCACAGCAGTGCTGATACCCCCACTTCATGGAAAAATTTATTAATACGAATCTTTCATCCCACAGGCTGTGTTCCTCACAGCATGAGCTCCGTGCATAACCACAATGGTTTGAAAAAATCCCCGAATAACCTATTTTGGGGCTTTCAAAGGTCATCTTGTTTGAATCTCCCTGCCATGGGCAGAGACACCTTCCACTAGACTAGGCTGCTCCAAGCCCTGTTCAACTTGGCCTTCAAAACTTCCAGGGATGGGGCAGACACAGCTTCTCTGGGCAACATGGGCCACTGCCTCACCACCCTTACAGCCAAGAATTTCTTCCTAATACCTAATCTAATCCTGACCTCTGTCAGTGTGAAGCCATTATGCCTTGTCCTGTCACTTTAGGCCCTTGTCCAAAGTCCCTCTCCAGCTCTCTTAGAGTCCCTTTAGGCACTGGAAGGGTGGGTCTCTAAGATCTCCACAGAGCCTTCCTCTTCTCCAGGCTGAACACCCCCAGCTCTCTCAGCTTGTCTCCACAGCAGAGGTGCTCCAGCCCATAGAGCATTCTCCTGTGGACCTGCTATAGCATATGTCTTCCCTGAACTGAGGAATACAGAGCTCCATTGTGGCCAGAGTTCTAAGTCTTCTCCTTTAAAAGAAAGCAAAAAATCTCAGAAAGATGCACGCAAAAAATTTGGTGGGTGTGAGGGCACCGGGGTCTTGCAGGCAGCTAGCCAAATTCATTATGGGATGGGTTTTCCCTTCATCTGCCCAGAGACTGAACCACACAGACGATGAGGGAACCGGTGGAGTTAACACTCAGCCAGAGATATTTGTGGCACCCGGGGTGCATGTAAAGTTTCATACCAAGACCCTTTTCTAAATTCTTTTGGTCATTGGAGAAAACACTGCAACTGTTTAGTCTGCAGGGAGGTGGTGGCTCTGGCCCAGCACTCAACGTCGCTAAGCAAACATGCTGGAAAACGAAAGAGCTGACAACCCTCTTATCTCCTCCGTCTGCGTTTCACCACATCTCTCCTACCACCATGGCCAGGCATCTGATGGGCAGTGAGTACTGATGCTGGATCTCCTTGCTAGAAGTGCAGCTCTGGGATCAGGGACAAGCAATCACTGAAAATCAAGTCCTGGAGGTGAAGTATCAGTCTGCTAAAAAATGTTATTTACATAAAGGAGCTCAGAAAATCTTACTCAGAGGCTAATATTTACAATATCTATGCAGCCAGGGAACTTCTGCTATAGGAAATGTTCTATTTGGCTGGTTGTTTCTGTTTAATGGATGCAAAAAGATGCATTAATCTTTTCTGCTCATCTCCTGAAGCATAGAGGTTTGGAGCACCCTACAATGCCTCTGAAGCTGCCTATCCATGTTGGGAAAGCTGAGTTTACAGGAAAGTGCTGTGGTAAACAAACATCCACCTGCAAAAGCCCTTGATCCCTCCATACTTTGTGTTTCTAAAGGAATGTTTGTGATTACCATGACGTATTTTGCCGCATGTTGGCAGACCTTGAGCATCACCACGTAAGACTACCGGATGGCATGGGCTGGAATATTGAAAAGACACATGGAAACACACCTTACTCTTATTAACAAAACAGAAATGGAAAGATTTTGTTTTCCCATCCTGACATTGTTTCCTTAGCTGGCGGACACTTTGCTCTCACTGTCTACAGTTTCAGTTCCTGCTGCTCCTGGACTGGAGGCGCATGTGACATCATAGTATCACAGAATGGTTTGAGTTGGAAGGGACTTTAAAGATCATCTAGTTCTGATCTCCTGCCATGAGCAGGGACACCTTCCACCAGATCATGTAGCTCAAAGCCCTATCCAACCTGGTCTCATCGCTGAGTTTGGATTCCCAGCACTGCCAGAGATGCTCCTCCTAGCTCCTCTAATAAAAAATACTATGTAAAGAAATAGAAATTAAAGAAAACCCAAACTCCCCCTGGCTCCAAACCCCAAAACCAACCAGCAGGAAAAGTGGAGGAATTTATCACTATGAGGTAAAAGAGAAGCACTGGTTTTGGATACTGGACAAGGGGAGAGAGCATGGTGGGGACTCCATGGGTGTCAGCACTACTGATGACATCAGAGGATGTGTAAGGATGGGGCAGCAACATCCAGCCACGTATCACTTGCTCCTGTCTCCAAGACTCAGATACTGTATTTTCACTGGTATCAGACCCAGACAGGTGTGGGACAGGGACATGAAACAACACTCCTATACCTCATTGGTAATCCCCTGCATATCCTCTGGCTATTACACTCCCAGGACTTGTCCCACCAAAGCCATTTCCCACCATCATTTTACATTTGCTTGTTTAAATGGCAGCAGCAGCAAAGATAAGGCTGTGTAAAATGATCCCCACAAGGGAGGTAAAGAGGATGTGGACTTCGTGGAAGCACTGATTCTCCAAATTCAGATTTTGACAGATAGCTACACAAAAAACATCCGGCAGTTAAAAGAACTGAGCCTATGCCTGGCTGGTGAATGCTGAGGATGCCCATGCTGTGACACCCACACTGCAGGTCCCACAGAACTGTCCCTCTGGGGTGCCACCACCACAGGCAATTTGTAAAGATCCGCCACAGCCTGTTTGGGCAGCCTGTGCTGGAGCATGCCAGTGAAGCCCATTTGGTTGGTACAATTTCCTGTGGCTCAGCTAGAAATCATCAAAACTCCTGAGATTTCCTGCTGGCAAGCACAAGAGTGTCTCCCATATTCTGTGCGCACGCAGCTGAATGATGCCAGGGATGAGCAAAGCACAAGTTATCCCACTTTTCCTTGTTCTCAGGAAATAAAAAGATGTGCTGCTCTTTCCAGCGTCCTTCTACCCAAAGCCCAGCACTGGGCCGATGCTGACATCTGTGACTGGTCTGGCCTTGATTCAGGACGTGGCATCCCCAGCACCTGCTTCTACAGCATGCTCCTCTGCTGGAAGGATGCTTTGTTCCATAGCAAAGTGACTGGAGGATGTGGAGCTTTGCAGGACAGGTCCCAGGCAGTGCAGTGCATCACAGGGTCCCAATGAGTCTCCAAAAATCCTGTGCCCAGGAGGGGCAAAGGAAACCAGCCAAGAGCAGGGCTGGAGATGGCAAGGTGGCTGTGGGTACAGGCAGCAGGCATCTTCCAACCCTGCAGCATCCTGAAATCCCCACCTTGTGGTGGCTGCAGCAGCCTGAGCCAGATTTATGCCAGAGCAGGTAGGAGCAGATGGTCTGCCAGGAGGGTGCCTTAGGCCAGCTGAGTCCCTGGGCCGGAACGAATCTGCTCCCACATCCCGGGGTTGGATTTGAGCCTTTCAGGAGCAAACAGGGAGTAGAAGCTGATGCCAATTCAGCCTGATCTTGGAAGCCTTAACATTGAAATATCCCTCTGCTTTTCCTCACCTTTCAACCAACGGATAAATGGATTTTGAGGCTTTTTTTTTTTTTCTGCCTCTCCTACCAGGACTCCCAGCATCCTCACCCACTAGCAATGGCCAGGGGCAGCTGGGAGCCCACACAAGGGGTAGGCTACTGCCTGGCTCTGTCCCAGTGCTGCAGGCAGGATGCAGGCAGGCTGAGCAGTCTGCAGTCTCCACCTAGAGCCCAGCAGAGCCTCTGCTCCACACTGCAGCCCGTCCACAGGGTGTACACAAGTCCCACCACACAAAGCCCCCTGGTCTGAACTCGGCTGTGCTTTTAGCAGGCAGCAACAGCTCAGCCAGAGATGCTCCAGACATTCCTCACCACCAACTTGCAGGACAAAGAGAAGCCTCTGCTGAGTCCCACCACCAGTGCAAGATGCCCAGACAGGACATCCACTGCCCAGCAGAGGTGATGAGACAAAGTACCACCTCTGAGGTCACACCACATGCTGGAGCAGAGGGTGGTTCCCACCATGGCCTAGAAGCCTCAGACCCTCCAAGGTGAAAAGAAGCCAGGAGAAACCACACATAATTTACCTATGGAGTAAAGGTGATGGCTATTTTTTCACAATACACCTGAGCATTGCAATACAAAACCTTACTAGGACATTGAATTCAAGTCAAATATGCCAAGCTTTGCACTTTAAGGGGTTTGTTTTAGAATCTTAGTCTTACTTCCTGTCAATCTCTCAACTGCATGATGCACTGCTACTCCAAATTAAAACACCTTTTCTGCGCAGAGCCATGAATGGGGCTGCATCGGACAGACTAGAACCCAGTGACCTGCAGACCTCCTTGGCATCTGCTGTGATGCCCTGCTATGTCAGTGGCCCTGCGGCCACCTCCAGCTGCAACTCAGCTGCTTGAGGTAGGTTTGGTCTCCAAAATCCATCCCTGGGCTCCAGCTGAGGACTCGTGCAGTGCAATCCCACTGCTCATTTAATTTGGGACCTGACTCAAGTATTCCCAGCTCAGAGAGTTCCTACTGAAGGGAGACCTCAAAGCAGTCTACAACTTCCTCATGAGGAGCAGCAAAGGACCAGCACTGATCTCCTCTCTGGTACCAGGGATAGGACCTGAGGGAATGATATGAAGCTGTGTCAAGGGAGGTTTAGGCTGGATATTAGGAAAAGGTTCTTCACTGAGATGGTAGTGAGGCACCAAAACAGGCTCCTCAGGGAAGTGGTCATGACCCCAAGCCTGCCAGACTTCAAGGAGAGTTTGAACAAGGCTCCTAGGCACATGGTGAGATTGTTGGGACTCTCCTAGACAGGTTCGGAGCTGGACTTGATGATCCTTGTGGGTTCCTTCAAGCTGCAGGAAATTCTGTGATTCTACAAAGTTTCTACAACCAGAGTCAAGGACAGCATTCACCCAAGAAAGGGACATTTCTGGGGCATCAAGAGGTTAAAGCAAGATGATGAACAAACCCTGTGTAGGTATGCAACATAGTATATAATAAGGTATGCCATAGGGCATGTATTAGGATGTGCAATAGTGTATGCAATGGGGTGTGCAACAAGGTAAGTCACTGGGTATGCAGTAGTGTATGCAAGAGTAAGCATTAGGTTGTGCAATAGGGTATGCCATAAGGTATCCAACAGGATATGCATTAGGGTATGAATTTTGGTATACCATAGAGTACACAATAGGGTAGGCAATTTGGTATATATTAGGGTATGTATGCATTAGGCTATACCATAGGATATGCACCAGAGTATGAATTTTGGTATACATTAGGGTATGCAATAGAGTATTCTAGAAGGTATCAATTGCAGTATGCATTAGGACATGCCATAGGGTATGCTGTAGGGTATCCAACAGAGTATTCAACAGGGCATACAGCAGGGTATGCAGTAGGGTGTGCAATTTGGTAAAGATCAGGGTATGCCATAGGGTATGCCCCAGGTATGCAACACAACCAACCCTTCTCTACTGGCACCAAAGGCATTTCCATCTGCAGGGATGAACCAAACGCTGGCTCTGGTTGCAGGCCAGCACACACTCTGCAGCAGGCTCTGCTGCTCTGTGTTGGGATGTTCATTTCATGATGGGTGGTGTTTTTTTTTTTATTAAAAGAAGGTATCAGCCTTCTGTTTGATGTGCTGTTGGCTGTGGTTGCTAAGGGGAGCAGTGTACAATTACAGCCCCAGTGATGTCCACTCTAATAATACACTTGGCTCTGCATAGCTCAGATGCAGACACAGCTCTGCTATAAAGAGCACGGCCACTTCAACAAAGGACTACTCCAACTTATGTTACATGTGAAGGTTTTGTGGCACATTGCTACACCCCGCCACTGGAAAAAAAATAGCCTGGACATGCCAGTGTGTGAAACTATGACAAGCAAAACCCTCTTGCCGGAGACCAACTTTTAATGTATTAATTAAGAAGGTATTCTAGAGGGGTGAAGAAACCAGACGTGCTCACTATGATGTTCTTGACCATCCCCAGCCATCCAAGCTCCCTCCACCAGGTCCATCCCAAGGGCTCACACACCTCAAAATCATTCCTTCTACCACACACTAAACCAAACTCAGTGAGAAGAAAATCAAACCCAAATCACAAAATTGTTTAAGTTGGGAAAGCCCTTTAAGATCACCAAGTCAGCACTTCCTAGTCCTCCACTGACCCATGTCTCCGAGTGCCACATACACATGGCTTTTAAATCTCTCCAGGAAAGGTGCCTCCACCACTTGTCTGGGTAGCCTCTGCCAAGGCTTGACAATCCAGATGCCAAATGACCCCCCAGTGCCAAGCTCCCACAGGGCGGCATCTCCCTGAGCTCTACCAGCTGTTCAGCTCATGACTGCCCTTTCCATATCTCTTTTCCTGAAAGGTTCGCAGCGCCCAAATTCAAGACTTGGCCAAGATTTTCGACCAAAACACAGTGAGGGATGAATTCAAAACAGAGTTTTCCTGATGGGTCACCTTAGAGCCTGAAATGGACCAATGCCGGCTAGGGGAAAGCTCTTTAGAGGAGCTGCTGGCAGGGAGAGGGATGATGCGACAACATTCCCCTGCTGCAGTGCTGGCATCTTCTTGGGATCAAAACAAGTCCCCTGAGATAAGCCATGAACATGTGCAACCCTTGAGCACAAGCACCTTGTCGACAGCTGAAAATAACCAGGAACCAGGTTAGAAAGAGAGTTTACTGCCTGTTCTGCAGGAAAAACCCCTTGCTGTTTGTTTAAGGTCCAGGGATGCTGTCTATAAGTATAGGGACGCTGTCTGTAGGCACCAGGATGCTGGTAGGGCAGCTCAGAGGGTTAACACATTAATTTCTGAGATCCTCTGGTGGGACTGATCTGTTGCCATTGCAGTCCTGAGAGAAAGGGACAAACAAGCCCCTACAAAACAGAAGCATCTGCGAGGAGCAGATGCAGGGGTGAGCGGTCCAGCCCCAGGCGCCAGCAGCACAGGGAGGGGATCACGTTGATCCCAATTTATCACACCCCAGCAGAGTAATTCCCCAGCTTGCTGGTGCCCAGCGAGTTGAGCTCTTTAGGTCCGGGGATCAGATTAGTCTGAAAGGTGCTAGGGAGACATAAATCCTGCTCTGGAGCAAGTATTTTATCAAAGTTGTTTTTTGTTTAATTAATGGTAAATTATCTAGAAATGGCTGATAGAAAATATCTGATGGTGGATGGGCCTGAAAGGGAGTTGTGTAATGTTATATCACTCATATATCAATACATTATTTGTATATTTCTATCTATCTATCTATCTATCTATCTATCTATCTATCTATCTATCTATCATATTGATATATAATAACTGATACCAAAGTATTAGTATATCAGTAGGATACCCACATTACTCCATAATATCCAATATGCCTTACTGATATTGATAACATATTATCAATTCCAATATCTCATACTGATATTGATAGTATTGATAGACCATCAACCTCCCACACCGAGCCAGTTGTGTTCAGTATTTTACGCTTCATACCTGGGTCAGTCTCCAGCCAGGACTACCAAGCCTGAATGCACAAAAAATTCCTGATTTAGGGCTTGACCAAAGTGCTTCATTAATCTGCGTGAATTCATCCCATTATTTTAGTTGGAAAAAGAAACTCAGCTTGGAGAAAGTCTAAATCCTTTATTATCAGAAAGGTAATGCTAAATTATTTAATTTCACATAGCATGTTGCTTTTGACCTGTAGTGATCTGTCACCCTTTTCCCCAACAAGACATTTATAAAAGATGTGCAGGGGACTGAAAAATCCCTTCTGCATATTTTCCTATGCTTCAGCACATGAACTTGGTAACCCACACACCCTGCTTGCTCTTTCCACTTCATTTCTCCCTAATCTCCACAACGGACACCATGCTCCCATCACACCATGACTGGCTACATGTTCCTGAGAAGCACTTTGAGACTCTCTGGAGATAGGAGATATATAATTTATCCTACATTTATGCTGTGAAGAGCCAAATATGAAGCCACTTATTCTTTCACATGATGCTGCAGTATAAATCAGTATACTGGGTCTGTTGGCATGGGTGGAAATGCTGGGGCAGGAGAACAAAGCAAATTAGAAGAGTCCTCCCTAACCCAGCACTGTCATCAGTCTCAATTTTTGGAAACATGCTGCTGCTTCCTGGCCATCACTCCTGGACTCTATTTTGGATTTCTTAGCAATGCTCAGGAAACAGGGAAAGACACAAGCATGACCCAGTATGGGAAGAGTGGGATGCACTGAGGGTTTAGAGCTCCCTCCAGCTACTTGCTGCTAAATCTGGAACTGATGGTGACCACAATTTGTCTCATTCTGCTTTATAATCACTTAGGAAATGAATCGTTTGGAAAAAAAAAATCACCGCTTGGTGCAGATGATGGGCTGATGTGTGAGCTGCCCAAGGGCTTTGCACAGAACCATAAAGAAGTGATTTTGCAGATTATCTTAAGCTTGTGTTAGATACTGATTTTCATTACTTTATTTACTCCTTATTTCCCTGCTTGCTGTCTTGCCCAAAAGCCAACTCAGGGTACAAGCAGTCAGGCACAGCATCCAAGAGAGGATCTCCAACAAGAGCAGCAAGGACAAGCAGCTGAGTCAAAAACCGGAGTAAACTGGAGTGATGCTGGGCAACAAACGTGCAGAGAGCAGAGAAATGAGACAAAAGCTCTGTATGTCCCACAGATGAGACATGTGTGAGGGAATGGCGAAATTGAAATTCACATTAAATTAAGGATGGAAATTCATGGTTTCAACTCTGTCTCCTGAGGCAGGAAGTCAGAAGTGCATGTGACACCTTCCCAGAAAACAACCCCTGCTTTGATGGCGGCACAACAGTACAACACACTCCCGTCAGCAGTCCACGGGCAGTCAAGGACAGTCCGTTTTGCCCATCATCCACTATTATCACAGAATCATCTAGGCTGGAAAACATCTCCAAGCCCACTGAGTCCACTTATTAATATCATGGACCAGTTACAAGAGCCACTGCTTTTTTCTTCCCCGTGCAGCTATGCTGTCACTGATGGTTATGGAGCAGAACAACCAACCAGTGCTGCATATACCAATTAACAATTCACCCAGAATAATGAGCAAATGCACAAATTATTTCAGTTTTGTTTGAAACCAGAAACCAGAAGTAAGCCCTCCAGCCAGGAGATGCAACCAACAGCCCACTTAGGGACTATGACTTAACTTGGGATCACTGGGGCTGACACAGACTCTCCACTCTAACAACCTATACTGTAAGACCCTCCCAGTTCACTTCTCTCCATGTCATGGGGATGCTGCCTCAAGCAACTGAGTCGTTTCACAGATGGGCCCTGGTGTTAGATACCATAATTATACGAAGAGTTCATGAGACAGGAATGAGGAGCAACTTGACAATGCCCTCAGTGCCACATTAGCTATGGTAACGACCAAATATGTGCACAGACAAAATGGCAGGTACACTTTGTACCAGCTCTGCTCCAAATGCATGTTAAGACCAGGTAAGGTGGTGCTGCAGGCATCTAGCCAACGAATTTTATCTCATTACCTGCAACATGTTGAGGAGCAGACTCCGGAATTTGGTTCCTTCCACCATGAAGAGGGCCATTTTGTCACAGAGCTTGGCTGCAGTGGAAGCAAAGCTGCGGTCTGTAACCGCTTTCTGGTAGATGGTCTTGACTATCTCCCCCAGCATCTCCTCAGAGTTAGTAGAGTTCTGAGCCTCCTCCATGAATGTGGTGAGCTTGGAGTCAACATCACTGCTGTTGTTTCTCATGCTGTTGAGAATTTCAATTAGTTTGTCCATTTTATTCTTTTCAGGATCGGTGGTTTCCACCGTGACTTCGTCCTGGTCCGTGAAAAGGGAAAGACAAGGCGTCTGTTACACAAGGAAAAAACAGACATATGAGCCCTTGTCCTTGCAGAAGCAGAAAAGGGGGAAGGGGATTGGGGAGACATATAAACAGACAGAGAAAAGATAAAGCATCTTTTAGCAGCACAGTGGTATAATATCAGCATTGAATGCCACAAGCAAATGAATCCCATCCCAGAAAAGTTCTCTTTCACCATTTCTCACAGCACTCAATCCCAAAGTTCTCTCCCTCAGCTTAGGGAGAAGACATCCTTGAGGGTTGGATGCCAAAGTCTGACCACCCCTGACTGCCTTCAGTGTTTGCAACATCATGATAATGGACATTTTTTTGCCTCTATGGAGAAATTGCACTGACATTTGCAAAATGCTCAGACAACAATCTTACAAAAAAATCTACTTTTTAATATATATATTTAATGATGTAAATTGAGATTAAAGATGTCACATGATCCCAGCATTCAAAAACCTCTTAACTTTTTCATCTCTTGGCTGTTACACTTTTGACTTCACATCGTTACCATAGAAATTATTGATTCTGTTCAACATGCCCTTTCAATATTTGCCCCTTTTCCCCAGTGCAAGACATTCATCCCACTTGCTCTGGTCTATGTCAATAACAGGCCTGCTGAAGAAGCACAAAAATCCCTCAAGAGAAGTTCTGACACTGAGAGAGTAAGATAAGTTGGGTGCATTGATGGAAAGGTCTCTTGGCCCCACCCCACCCTTTGTATAGAGAATGGCTAATAGCCAGACTCTTGGAAAAAGGGAAACTCAGTGTTTCCTTAAGAAATAATACCTTTTCTTTTAGCCTCCTC
>NW_008679581.1:10514-22525 GCF_000695815.1 Acanthisitta chloris | reverse complement strand
TGAAGCAAATTGATCTTGGGTCTTTCCCCGATGCGCTCGTGAATACTGTCTTTCCGCTTAGTCTCTGACTCCTGGATGTAATGCTGAGATTGCTTCTCCACAGCCTCTGGGCCTCGGGGTGTCTCCACAGGAATATGCACCGTGCAGACGGAGGTGTCCTCGATTTTCAAATTCTCAGTCTCTTTGGCGTTTCTGTGCGTTTCTTTGTCGTTGGGCGAGTGTTTCTGGTTGTGGTGCCATCTCCGGTTCTGGCTGTAGCCGTGGTGACCTGTCCTGCCTGAGGAGTGAGGGGCCTGGCCTCCTTGGTAGAGTTTCTGGTGGTCCCTGTTATGTTTGGTGCCACCTTGCTGATGATCCGTGTGCTGCTGAGACTTGTTCCCACTGGGAAGTCTCTGCTGTCGCCTACAAAGTCAAAGGAGTCTTTAGTTCACCCATTCCTCCATGGTTCTGTTTGGTCAACACATCTGTCCCACTAAACAGCCTTGCCCTTGGTGGCAGGCTTGGTGTGTCTCTGTACCACAAAAGGGGAGCCAATTTCTTGGTGTCTAACAACCTAGTACCAACTCACATATCTAAATCTCTTTCAGTAACAGGCACATATCAGCTAAAAGTTTTTATGACGTTAGGTAACATGACTTTGGTTTCCACAAAAAACTCTCCCATGTTTCTGCACCAACCAGGAGAAACCTGCTTAGTCCCAGCTTGGTAGCAGGATGTCAGATAGGAAAGAAATATCAGGAGATACTTTTCTTCTGAAGATTTAAGGAGCTCAGACAGGTATCAGACACCTGGCTTGCAGCATCATTTGCTCCTCTTGCCTGTCAACATAGCACACTGCTGTATGGGTTTGCAGTGAACCATCTTAAGGGTATCAGGAACTTTAAAGTGGAAAAAATATAAACTAAAAAGAAAATTACCGTGTAAACTGGTAATTTGCCCACACCAAATAGTTTTGTTCGGCTTTTCTTTATGAATGTCCTTCATCATTGCTACACTGGGACAGGACACATGCATGGATGAAGAAGCTGAGGACCATGCTTGCATCTAGCAGCATGGGGAGCCAGGACCATGACCTCTGGATAAAGGGCTATGTGCACAGAGTTCCAAACAGGTAACATGGAAATTCAACAGCTAAGATGAAGATGGTCCTGGCAGTGGCTACCTTCACTTGGGAGAGTGCAGAGTTACCTTAAGAACACCAGCACCTCCCTCCCTGTCTGTTGCTTCTTTAAATCTTGGTCTAGGCTCTGAGAGCATGTAGGATGTTTAAATGCCTGTCTCCTTACAAGGCTGCTGGGAGCAGTGCTGGAGGGTTGCACAGTACATCTCCCCAGTATTATCCCCTGAAACAGGGAAACAACTCTGAGTGCTGTGATGACCACAGCGGTCTGCATCTGAACTAGTTTTGTAGCCATGATACACGCCCTGCTCAGCCTCATCCCTTATCCCAACCCCCCACTTCCACTTGGATAAATAACAGCATTTATTTTAAATCTGCCCCATAGCAATTAATTTTATTTTCACCATCAGCACCGCTTGGCTAAGGGCGCTTAGATGAAGGAAGCAGCCATTCACAAATACATTTCAATGGTCAGCGGCTAAACAGTCTCCAACCCTGCCTGCCAAAGCCATTTGCCCATGGAATCTGTATTCCTTGGCATCCCCAGGAGTTAAAACATCTATTCTGAGGCCAACTGGCTTTTAACCAAAAAGAGTGCGGGCTCATGTTTGGCGAATGCAGGATGAAGAGGCTTGTTTTTGGCTGTTGAAGGAATTTGTGTTTAGTCTCAGACCACCAGATGCGGTTTTCTGAGATATTCAATGTGTGGTTTCTGGTTGTTTTTTTGGTTGTGTGTTCCTCCCCCCCTTGCCCCCCCTGCCAAGATGAATGACAGGGAATGAAATAAAAAAAGGAGATGGGAAAAGCTTTCCTGTTTGCTGGAGCTTACAAGCATTTTATGAGTACAGATTCTCCACATCAAGTTTTCCTGGCGTTTCTTTGTTTCCTCTCAGTAATGTAATCACATAAACCACTTTGTAAAGAGCAACTCTTATTAAAAGGGGAATGTCAAAATAAAAGTTAGTTAAAATCCTTATCTGGTACTAAGCCCTCACAGGCTTAAGTGTGCAAGAGTTCCGCTTTCTGTGGTTTTGCTCTTCTCTCAAACATCTGAGTTTAACTGTTTGGGTGCACTTCCAGTCTTGAGTTATAAGTCAGACAGCCTGCTACTCTATTTAATTTGAAAATACTGTAGAGAAATTATAAAAATTGCACACAGACACAGCTTTAAGTTCTCTAGAAGTAAGGGAAAATACCTGGAAATGAGCGGGGAATCAAACTTTGCGGTAAATTCTTGCAAGAAATGTATGCAGAGACAGTTTTTTTCTAAAGACATATTATGAACCAAACCCTCTGTGTTTAAGGACTTCGACTGAAAAAAAAGGTTTAAGAGTAAAAAACCAAAACAGTTAAACCAATATGGAATGTCTAAAATTGTTCAGTTTAGCGCTGCTGCAATAGGATGGGGGAGGACATGCAGCTCTGTACAGGACACCTAAAAAGTGATATCCACATGGCAAGGGGCAGGCCAAATACGGACCAAAACTCTGCAGTCATTGACCACAGCACAGAAAACATGAGAGTTAAACAAGTTAGGGGAAAAATATTGAAAGACGTAAAAGACAAAGGAGGGAGAATGACAAACAAGGAGCAATATCTGTGATTTGGCAGCAGACAGTGGTCTAGCTGATCATCCAGCATTCAGGCAAAGACTTGTGTACTTCTATCTTTCCAACACTCCAGCAAAGAAGAAAAGCCAAGAAGAAATGGGATCTTAAGGGAAGAAGAGCCAAATCAGGGAGAACGGGGCTCAGATCTTAAAGCTTTTTTGATTGCAAGCATCACAAAGCCTGAGAGGTTGGTATGACCGATCCTTGCTCTCAGGTGTGACCAAGGTTCTGGGGACATAGAGAGCCCCAGGAATGGTCAAGATGAGGACAGGGGTACCCCACCACATATCCACTGTGGGTTGTTGAGGGGAACAACCTGTGCTTGTTGAAGGGCAGAAGGGTGGGCAGCTGGAGACGGCACTTTGAGGTTTATATACCAAGACAGTGGCTTGGGGTGATGTACCAAGCTTAGGGAATCAGACCATGGAGGAACCCAAAGGCACCTCCCAACCCAGGTTTTTAAGTCTGAGATGCTGAAGGGAGGAACAGCTGAAGCTTGAACCACACATCAACATCTCCAAGAAAAGCAAGAATTCACCCCAGAAAAATATTGCAGTTGCTGGGAAATCCTTCCCCTGGCACTCATTGCTCATCCTTAGCAGCAAGGACACAGTGCCTTGCAGGGGACCCCACCAGCTACAAGAAAAACTATCTAGACAGTGCACTGGTGTCTTATTTTCTGACTCCATTTGACATTAAATAACTGTTTTCACTTCAAAAGTCAAATTCACTTCAAAACTACCCCTGACTCCAGTGAGACCAGGGACTTGGCCATAGGTCACCATGGAAACTAAAGAGACATTCAGAGTCACAAAGAAACTGCAGAAGTACTAAAACCCGAGGGGAGACAAACAGGGTTACCAAGCTGGAAATAGGATGGTATTGCTTCTGCTATTGTTTCTCCACTAGTTTTTTTATTTGATTAAATAAATGGGATACCTTTCAACAGAATTTAGATCTGACAAATGTCTGTTGTGCTGGTGAAGCCTGCGCAAACAAAACTAAGGCTTCAGCTGTCTCAGTGATTACCAGACTACACGCTCAGAAATACAGGATTCCTGCAAGTTTTTACTACATCAGTTGCTCCCAAGGAAAGGGGCTGGAAGGCACAAGGCTGGGGAAAATAACTCCAGACACATGGACAGCTGTGGTCTAAAACACAGTTGCTCTGTCCTGTCAGCCCTGCCCATATCCCCCTGAGCGAGACAAGTCCTCTGAGAGCCCCCACCATTTGTCTGGCACGTGGAGAGCCAGAGGACAATGCAGGGTTACATTCTCCTGGTGGCTGCATGGAGATTTGGTTAGGCAGTTCTCACAAACATTGAGACTTAGGGAGTTGCATCAGAACTCTGATCCAATGAGGAGCAGCTGAGAGAGCTGGGAGTGCTCAGCCTGGAGTAAAGAAGGCTCAGGGGGGGATCTTCTTGCTTTCTACAACTACCTGAAAGGAGGTTACATCAAGGTGGGGGTTGGTGTCTTCTCCCAGGCAACAAGTGACAGGACAAGAGGAAATGGCCTCAAGTTGTGCCAGAGGAGGTTTAGATCGGATATTAAGGAAAGCTTTCTTCATGGAAAGAGTTGTCAAGCCCTGGCACAGACTGTCCAGTGCAGTGATGGAGTCACCACGCCTGGAGGGATTTAAAAGCTGTGTGGATGTGGCACTTAAGGATATGGGTTAGTGGTGGCCTTGGCAGTGCTGTGGGAATGGTTGGACTCAATGATCTTAGAGGCTTTCTCCCACCTAAACAATTCTGTGATTTTATACTTCTCCAGTGGCACTTGAGACATTTACCCCATGAGGCAGAGCACCCTGTATGACTGAGATCCCATCTCTGGACTCAAGGACTGGGTGCTGTGGACATGCTGGTTCTTGCCTTTGAAGCCATGCTTGCCCTCAATCCCTGGCAACTATGTCATGGGACAAACCCTCCAGGACATGATAAACTCCTTGTAGAGGAGAAAAGTAATCCTACTTTTGTGCACAGTCTGATACTTGGTGGACATGGCCAGGACCACCCAACAATTAACAACTAATATGGACTTGCAGGCACTCAGGCAAGAGGTCGAGAATGAAGACAGGTCCCATGGCCAAAGTCAAACCATCTCCATCCCCTTTATTCTTCTGGTGCTTGAATGAAATTATTCTACACTGCATTTGGCAGACAGGAAGTTTCTCTCCACCCTTTCTTCTGCGCAGGCAGGATTTCATGTCTGTGCCAAGATCAGGTGCAGGAATATAATGTTAAGCCTTGGAAGTATCTCATGATCAGCTTTGCTATTAACTGGCCTGCAGTTAATTTGCAACTGCCATTATAAGGGACAAATTAAGAGCAGAGAATCACAGAATGGTTTGGTTTGGAAAGAACCTTAAAGATCGTCCAGTTGCACCCACCTGCCAAGGGCAAGGACACCTTCAACTAGACCAGGCTGCTCTAAGCTCCATCCAACATGGCCTTGAATACTTCCAGGTTCTGCTGCAGAAATGAACTCTGTGGGACATTCCACTCCCATGAGGAGCCTAGATCTCACTTATCCATAACATCCCTCAAAGCTGGGGGCACAGAGCATCCACAAGGAACTTAGCAACTGTGCCTTCAAATGGAGCATCGGTGAGTCTCAGTCTAGGGGATGCTGGGTCAACCTTCTCCACCTTCCTTGTGAAAATTCCACCACAATATTCCACCAAGAGAGGAAAATTTAAAAAAACCTCTCTTAGAATCATCACTGAAAGAGTCAAATTCACATAGCCAATGGGTTCTTCCCAGCTGTACTAGCTAGTTGCACAGGATACTCAGCCTGAACAGGGAAAGGGCAAACTCCACTGAAAATCCCCCTGAACAGAACAATTTCTCCAGGCTCAGCCTTTCTGAACTAAGTCTATTCCAGCCACACCACCTGCTTGTATGATGCAGCTCCATGGAAAAGTGGACTGGAACCCCCATGTAGGCACTGCTGGAGGGGTTTGAGCATGGCAGTACTGCTGTGGCCCAAAATACCCATCATCCCAGGCTATCGACTTCTAAGGGATGTTGCGATCCAAACTGGAGGGCCTGAAGGATCCCAGTTAGGAGCTGGTGGAATTTTACAGCATCTAAAACTGGTCCTGAAGGTCTGGACAATATTGGTATTAATATAATGAGGGGAAAGTTCTGAATTTCTATTCTAGAGGTCTGACTTCCCCAAAAAATATTCTTCACCAGCCTACATCCATCAAAGGCACTCTGATGTTTTACGTGCATGTATAATGGTAACTCAGTGTTGCCTTGGTGCTGGGAGGATCACAACCCAGTCCTGGCCATCTTCTATCCTTGCTGTGACTGAGAGTGGGGAACACTCAAACAAGCTTGCCAGTTCCACACAATTTAATCAAAAACCTCAAAACCCCACAGAAAGCAACAACCACCAGCTTCAAGGATGAAGAACCCAGGATTTGTGTGTTTTCCCTTTGGCTTTTTCTCTCAAACTGGTTTCACTTGGCTACAGTTTCATTTTTGTTTGCATTCTTCTCAGATGAGAAGGGAACAAGATGTCATGTGCACTCCTGGAAACAAAAATGAAATTATTCGCACTTCTTTCATGCCTTTATGTCACTAGGATTAAAGGCCACCCCTACTGATAGACTGAGCCCCCACATCTGGACAGACACAGGATTTTGGAAGCATAGAAAATCCACCTGTCAAAGTGATGGTGATCAGGATTTAAAACCATCTTTGAACATTTGAGATGAAGTGTGTGCTTTAAGTCTTAACATGTATGTGTCCTTGAAAACATACAATGAACTCTAGAAGACAAGCATAGCCAACAAAAACAATGCTATGAGGTTAGAGATGTTTTTGATGAGGCTCACAGCCTCTGGCTGCTGGGAAAAGCATTATGAAACCTTCACATGAGCTGCCTACATGGGCACAACTTCTTTTGTCACCATCTTGGCCCTGGGGTTTAGCTGCTGCTGACAATCCACCCCTGGGTCTGGACATCACATCTGCCTTGTTTGCTAGAGATGACTTTATTTGACCTTTACAGCATAATTAGACTCACTACAAACCAACAGGGTAGCACTGATTTTTACAATGAGGGTTTTAAAACACTGGCACAGGTTTTTCAAAGAGGTGGTGAATGCCCCATCCCTTGAAACATTCAAGGTCAGGTTGGATGGGGCGCTGAGCAACCTGATCTAGTGGAAGGTGTCCCCGTCCATGGCAGGGGACTTGGACTAGATGAGCTTTAAAGGTCCCTTGGAACACAATCTACTATATGAGTATGATTCTCTGTCTTGTACATCCAAAATTCCCATAGCGAATGGATAAATGAAGAACTTCTTCCACCACAGTGATGGGCGTCCCATGCACAGGACCATCAGATCAGCATCCAGTATGCAGTCTGTGCTGCATGAGCAGAGACAGCATTGCTGGGCTGAAAGGACATAGCAAAACATCCATCATAGCTGACTAAGCATTGAAGAGCAAACTTGTCTACTGCTGAAGTCCAATGAAAGCCCTCACATTCCGTAATTCTTGGCCGCACAGGCTGCCTGAGTCAGCTATTTTCTTCTAAGCTTCATGGAAATGAATCTTCAGGAGGAATTTAAGTAGTTGTTTTGTAACACCAGCTTGGGAAAGACATCCCAAGTACAGATGGCATGCGAGATAGTGCTAAAACAGCTCTTTAAATGCATTGCTGATCTCCCACAAATGGAGGCCCATGTTGGACAGAGCGGGCAACCAGCTAAGAAGGCACCCCTGGACTTCAAGGCTGACAGCCCAAACTGGTGTAGAAATTACTGCAGTAATTTCAAGTAGAAATTGCTTGGAAATGGTTCTCTTCACAAACTACAATACTTAGAATGATATTCTTGGATTCTTAGCATACTGGAAACATGACTGCAAAAATTACAGGAAAACCATTGGAAAATACAGTGACAAAGAACCAAATTTAGTTTAGTTGAAATACTTTAAATTAAGACATAACCATTGTACAAAACATTTCCCAAAATTCTGCTGAGTGCAAACACAAACAGATCCTGGGCTACTGGTAAGATGTAACTTGAATGAATATAGATTCATCTTTTACCACTTTGCAATAAAAGAGCTTATACTTCAGACTCCAGGCTGCCTCCTTTAAAAATACACCCGGGCTGATCAGCTATCCCGAGACCTGATAATCCTCCAAGAGATATAAACTTTAAACCCATGCCAAGATGCACAGACACAGCCCACCACCATCCTTCCATGGTCCTGCTCCTCAAGACACATCCTAAATAGTACGATGAGCCCCCACCTGCTGCCTTTGTGTTCAGCTGTCTTCCTTTAGACCTCTGTGACTCTTTGACCTGCAGCAAGGAGACATCCTAGGGTTTTTTTCCATATCCTATTTATACCAGTGCTTTCTAGTGAAGAAATAAATGTCTTTCCCGTAGGAGCTAAGGCAAGATTTGACAGGACCTCCTAACAGCTGTCCAGACATATGAGATGACCAAAAGTCAATGGCAAGCAATTACTTCCGACACAGGGATCCAGTAAAACCCCAATCCAAACTGAAGAGATGCTGAGGACTTAGGTGTGCCAGAAGCTTTTATCAAACAAATAAAATTATTTAAAAATGATGGCAAGCTATAGCATTTAGTGTAGAGCTTTGGGAGCCAAGTTTGGTCTGGAATTGATTTACTGCAAGCCAGTGACAATTCTAAGATGCTTCCCAAACATTTATCTAATTCTGTCTCACTGTCAGTAGAAGAGTTCATAGAATTCTAGAATAGTTTGACTTGGAAGGAACCATTCAAAAGTCATCTAGTTCAGCACCCCTGCAATGAGCAGTCTCCTTTTGACCTTATTCCTGCCTCCTCTCTCATGCTACCCCTAACATTCATGGATGTGCTGAGCTGTGTCAGGGTCTGATTAACTTCCAGAATTTACTTTCTCTTGGATGAGTTCCCATTCATTAGTTTGGATGGGAATACACTGCTTGGCAGCAGGGCACAGAGCTGGGTCACCTTCTGGAGCTCCAGTGTCCCATAGCTGCTGGCTCTTGCTGCTTGGGAACCAGCACCTCCAGCTTTTATCAGGAAATTAGGATGTTCCATATCATCTGCACAACACTGGGAATGGCTGGAGCAATGTTAGTTTAAATGAAAGAAACGCCTGTTGTCCGCCTGTGCCCTGGAGGCTGTCACGCTAAATAAAGACATTATCAGAGAAAGAGCATAGTCTCAGCGCCTTCATGCCTGTCAATGACCCCGACACCTTCCGAATCAATCTAGGGACTCTCTTTCCCACAGATGGTCCCTTGGAGACAGACTGCTGTGGCTTTAGTAGGAATAAATGGAAACAAAACAGTTAACAAATACCCAAAAATAGAGCACAGTTAATCTTTTCTTTTTTTTTTAATGTGGAGATGAAAAATCCCTGGGTGATTTACATGCCAGCAGAGATATTAGCTGCATATAATAGATGCAATATTTTTAATACTAATATTTTGGGCTGAGACAAGAGTGGGAATGGAAAGTATTTCCAGTGCCTTGACTTCTTTATTTTGCAAACATCAGTTGCTAACTGGGGTCAGATAGAAATATTGTTTCTGCAACAAGAGCCCAAACAACTCGAGCTGGCTACTTCTTCACACACTAACCATGTCAAGAAGCCCTGCAGAGCTTCAGCATGTTGCTCCCTCCTAGGTCCCCAGGGCCAATGTCCCCAGCTTGTGCTTGCAGGGAGAAGGAGTGGGTGGTAAAAGCTCTTCTGCTGAGAGGGTGGCAACTTGCCTTGGTCAAAAACTAGAAGCCACGATCCAAAACGTGCAGCCACATTGATGAAGTGCTGCTGGGCTTCCTCAAATGGGCCAGGTCTCAAGGAAAGACCTTGTGTGACACAATGAATGATACAAAACCTTTTTCTTATACCCATCAAAAGCATCAACCTGTGGTTGCCCTTTACTATGAGATCAGTTGCTAGATACTTTGAAGAGAAATTTGGCAGCAGGAAGCCTTGGTGCTCATTCCAAGACATCACCAGCAATGGCACATTTGCACTTGAAGATTGAAAGCATGAGAAAGAAAAAAGTTATTTCACTTTACATTCACTCAGTAAACCAACTGCTGAGAACACCTCCATAAACTCAAGTTGTAAAACAAGGCGTAGATGCATTAAACCCATTTCTAGTACTGAGGAGCCATGCCGGAAACACTCCACCAAAGAGAAAGCCATTTCAATAACAGATCGGTTTCCTAGTGCAGAGGAACCTGCCGCTATATTTCCTTCCCTCAATTCTGGCCGGCTGAAATAGCATCACGTAGACAGTTGTGTTTTGCACTGCATGACACAGAGAGCAGCCCTGAAGGGCAGTCTCATGGGTGGCTAGGTTCACACATATGAGGATCTGGTGGCTACAGGTTCACTGCACTGGGAGAAGGTTCAACTACAGCCCCTTTCCTCTGTTCTGCTTCTGTTTCCTCACAGACAAAGAGAGATGCTGAGAGCAGCCCTATGCCAAAAAGGACTCTGAGGTGGATGAAACACTGCTGTGGTGTTTTGTTGTCCCCCTCTGGTTGGCTGCCCTGGGGACAGCACTCACGTTGCTTCCCCATGACCTACACCTGACTGACCCAACAGCACTCCATGCTTGCCCACACGATGAGGACTTGTCATGCCATGTTGGGTAAAAATAAGTAAGTCACATCACCAGATACCAAAGCAACACCAACACAAGCAATACCAAAGACATTGATCTGTTGAAGCAAGTCCAGAGGTGGCCACAGAGATGCTCCAAGGATTGGACCTCCTCTGCTATGGAGACAGGCTGAGAGAGCTAGGGCTGGAGAAGAGACAACTGCAGGGATACCTTACTGCCACCTTCCAGTACTTAAAGAGCGCTTCTAAAAAGAAAGAGAGAGCTACTTTTTACACAGGCAGATAGTGATAGGACTAGGGGGAACAGTTTTAAGCTTAAAAAGGAGATATTCATGTTAGGTCTTAGGAAGAAATTCTTCCTGTGAGGGTGGTGAGGCACTGGCACCGTTGCCTAGAAAATTGTCGACGCCTCACCCTTGGAAGTGTTCAAGGCCAGGCTGGGTGGGGCTTGGAGCAACGCGGTCTAGTGCAAAGTTTGGAATGAGATGATCTTTAAGGTCCCGTTCAACAAAAAACATTCTGTGATTATGTAAAGATGATCAAGGTGTCCTGGGTGAAGGGTCA
Source organism: Acanthisitta chloris (assembly GCF_000695815.1). Taxonomy (NCBI): domain Eukaryota; kingdom Metazoa; phylum Chordata; class Aves; order Passeriformes; family Acanthisittidae; genus Acanthisitta; species Acanthisitta chloris. Next base: position 11,609 of record NW_008679581.1, on the reverse strand, counting down.
AAATAATGCTCAGAGGGCTGGAAGACCTCTCCTATGAGGAAAGGCTGAGGCTGAGAGAGTTAGGGCTGTTCTGCCTAGGGAAGTCTCTGTAGAGACCTTACTGCAGCCTTACAGTACTTAAAGGGAAAAAGAAGCTTAAGATCATTGAGTTCAACCATGAAGAAGAGGAGAGCACTGTTGAGAAGTAGCATTGCAAGCATATCCTCTTCTTACACTTCTCCTCGTGTCCACTGCTGGCCACCAAGCCAGGTGGTCTTCTGTGACACATCATATCTCTCCTCTTGCTCTTATGGACCTCCTGACAAGCTCCAGCACACCACTAGCGCATCTAACTGCAAATTAAAACTCCTGCCCCACTGCTGAGGCAGGATGGCATGGCAACCATAAAATGAGGCAAGTTACCTCCCAGCTGGGTGGAATGGGTGCATGCACAGCCAGTTGCACATGTAGGCAATTACTGCCACCCAGCTCACGTGTTGTAATTCATTAAGCCGCAGTAACGCAATCACCCAGCTGAGCCCTTTTAGGAACAAACTGCTGAGATGATATTGTCCTCTGGGGAACTGCAGCTCAGAGAATTAATTTAGTGCAATAACTCCCAGTGATGTTGCAGACAATCAAACCAAAAGATGATGTGTCTCTACACTGCCCGTAACTAATCCCTCGGCTGAGGCCCAGTGACTGACAGCTCTCTTGGGCAGGCAGAGCAAGTACCAATTGCTGGAATTTTCATGAGTATAAACACTTAATCCTCAAGGAGCCTCATTGTGAAGGACCAGCACTCCAATAAGGAGCTCTTCACCATGTTCTTGAGGATGCTCAGCTTCATTTGGCACAGCTTTCTTAGTCAAACGGTTTAGTTTTAGGTAGTCCAGTGAGAAATGGGGAGTTGGACTCAATGATCCATATGGGATCCTTCCATTTTGAGATATTCTATGATTAGAAAAATGAGGAATGGTTTTAAACTAAAGAAGGAGACATTTAGATGAGATATTAGGAAGAAATTCTTGGCTGTGACGTTGGTGAAGCACTGGCATAGATTGCCCAGAGAAGCTGTGGCTGGCTCATTCCCGGGAGGGGTTCCAAGGCCAGGGT
>NW_008679581.1:0-10482 GCF_000695815.1 Acanthisitta chloris | reverse complement strand
CTGGGGCTGCCTCATCCCTGGAAGTGTTCCAAAGGCCAGGTTGGATGGGGCTTGGAGCAATGTGGTCTAGTGGAAGTTCTCCCTGCCCATGGAGGGGGGTTGGAATGAGATGCTCTTAAAGGTCCCTTACAACCCAATCCCTTCTACAATTCTTTTCTGATATGCACCTTTAGTGCAGTTGCTCTTGAAAACATGACCTGTCCTTCAGCACTGGTTCAAAGTTTCTAAATCGTAAGCAGAACTGCAATTACTATTTAACAGTATCTCTGCTTAGGTGTTTTCAGATGCCTAGATGAAGTTTTTGCATCATAACACTCTAAACACCATGATTTAGCTAGATGCCAGTGCAAGCAAGTACACCACCAGACTTACTTTTGTCCTTCGAAAGAAAAAAATTTATTGGTCCTGCCCTCCCATGAATGGCAGATTTCCAGAGTCACCATTACACTGCCTCAACCCCTCTGCACCCTGTTTAGCTTGGCTGGCCATGATGTCCCCACTGGGTTGCAATGTTCCCTCTGCACCATCAAAGACAGTCCCTGCAGTGGCTCCAGTGACCCACATCAGCTCCCAGGAGAGCATGGAGAAGACAGGAGCATAAGGAAGAAGATAAAACCCTGACTTCCAGATGCTGCCTCACGGGTTCAGACCCACGTGACACTAAACCTAATTAATTTGATTTGGAAATCCTACTGAGAAGAAAAGGGGTGTTTGAACTTTTTCAATCCCTTCCCTTCTCTCTCTGTCTTCAACAGTCTATACACTTCAAAACACTTAGCTCAATGCTAATTTTCAGCAAGTACCCAGTTCATCTCCAACATTTTATTTTGTTCCAGCTAGGAATGGTCTTTTGTCCCTAAAATAATATGTTGATATTGTTGCTCTCTTTAATAAACATCCTCTCCTCTCACGGCAAAGCCTCCAGTAAATGGCCCTGAAAGAACAAAAGACATTTCTGTATTGTTTTAAGTTCTCTTCCTTTCTGAAAAACCTCAATTAAAATGGTGAAAAAGCAAATGTGTTGCTACTATACTCTGTAATTATGAACTCATTTCTATTCACTCACTCAGCAGGAGAGGTTTGTCCTGTTGACCTCTGGGAATGGATTTCTATGGCTTTTCCAAAATTCACAGCCTTAAAACTGACACGTTCATGTCAGCCATAAAACATGTTCACCTTCGCCTTCACCCAAAATAACATGAGATCTTCAAATCCAGGGTGAGGGCCGTTCCTTCATGACTATTTTTGTTTGTGAAAGGAGTCCTAGCGCTGGCCATGAATAGAGCAGCATGGGAGCAGCTCTGGAAATAGTGCAACCCTTCAAGACAGCATAAAAAATGCATGAATACAGCCTGTCAGCTTGCTGTAAAAAATTTTCAAATAAATACCTTGCAGGGTATTACACTCCTGAGTGACAATCAGGCTTCTCTTAGCAATTTTTTAAGCACAAAAACTACCTGGCTTGAAGAGGACTCATGCAAATGTGACCCCAACCTCTTGACTTGCCAATGGGATGTTTGTGGGAACAAGTGTAGAGATTTCTTTTGGTAAAATCCTGTTCAGCAAACATTTAGCAAGACAAAATGCTGGGGCATGTGTATATATGTATCTTTGAGCACACAGTGAAAGATTAAGGAAGGTAAACAAGAGGGAAAATAATTTCTTTATAAGAGATCAAACAATGGACAACAAGATGATGTCTGAGAATTCAGAATTAGATAATAATGGATGGAGAGGAGCAGATTTTCACATGAAATAAATTAATAGTGTCCTTTAAATGCAAACTAGAAAAATAGCTTTAAAATTCACACATAGGACTACAAGACACACTGCTTTAGGTTCTATTTCCAATCCTCCCATGATTTCATGTGTCTCTAAGACACCTAACTGCATATATTTCTTTTCTCTTAATATTTAGGACCAAGTCCAAGAGAACACATATACATCCACAACACAGCTTAGACAGAGCTGAGGACCCTACAGCTTATCAACCAATCCCCCAAAATCCCACCTAACCCCAAGGATCAGCTCATGTTTTATCTGAAATGTAAGTGCCAAAAGTATCTCTGTTACACACACCTGGAAATGCCGCCATCTCCTCAGATCCCTCTAGTTCAGCCAAGTTTTACCTTAGGACATACCAGATGCATCAACTGGGCACCACCCAGCAGCTTTCTTCTAGAAGAAACCTTCTAGAAGCTGCAATTTGTTAACTGAAGTGAAAATGTGTCAGGGGTTGCAGCAGGAGTTGCCAAAGCCTTTAAGAGGTTCAAGGCTAAACCCTTCCATCTGTGATGACAACATTTCCGTTGACACATGTCCAAACCAAGGCCAATAATAGCCTATTACACAGTTCACCTGGGCTGCTGAAACACCAGCGGCTGCTCAGCAGCAGCACCAAGTCAGCTTGGCTGCACACCTCAGTAGGTCTACCTACCCACTGGATGGGTAAGGGGGGCTTGTTCTGGAAGTCTCAACAAGGGGTGATCTAAATGGGGGTGAACGATCTCATCAGCCATGTGTGTTTTCCAGGTATAAACACAACCACATTTTCATCAGGCACCAGAAATACTTACGGCAAGGTCTAAGTGGAGACTGCTACCCTAAATAGCTTCTCAAGAAGTGCCAAGACAGCACTCTGTTAATATGAAAATGTATGGACACCCTGGCTTTCCTTGGCTGAGAAGGATTTTCCCTTCCATGAGAAGGGAGAGAATGGGATCACAGAATTATAGAAAGGCTTGGGTTGGAAAGGACCTTAATGATCATGTTCCGACCCCTCTGCCATGGACAGGGACAGCTTCCACCAGGTTGCTTCAAGCCCCTTCCAATGTGACTTTGAATATTTCCAGGGGTGGGACAGTCACTGCTTCTCTGGGCAACCTGTGCCACTGCCTCACCACTCTCACAGTCAAGAATTTCTTGGAAATATCTAATCTAAATTTGCCTTCTGTCAGTTTAAAACCATCTCCCTTGTCCTATCGCTACATGCCCTTGTAACGGAAGTCTCAATTCCACTTGAGACTGGGATGCCCACCAGAGACTGGGACGCCCAATCTCAAGTGTTTGTTCTTGCTGAAGAGGGCCCAGACACAAGTCATGTCCCAGCAGGAGGTGTTTTGGTTCAACTCCTCCTATAGCTCTTTGTTTTTCAGAATGCCTTGGCACAGGACAACATGGGAAGGCAAAATAAAGCAAGGAAATCTGTTCACAATAAGATGGCCAGACTAAATACTCTTATGTGAGGGTGAAGCACCCTCCAAATTTCACTGACCACATTCCCTCTGAGCATAATGGGAACCTTGGCCTCCAGCTCATGTATGGTCAACATAGTCATGGACACATGGCGGGATCCATGTAGTAGTGACACTGGAAGTGCCTTACAGCATCTTGTTTGGTTTCCAGCCTTGATGGTGGTTTCACAAGGTCTGGTGTCTGCCAGCTCCTTGCATGTACTTCAAGACCTGATACAGCACCTGTGATCACGGAGGTGAAGCCCAGCAGTCTCTGATAAAGCGGAGAACTGCAACAAAGCCTCCCATGTTCTCCCCCAAGGCCTGGGACTTAGAGTCGTTGCTCTCCTAACCTTCTCCACAGTTGTACAGCCACCATGAGACCCTGCTCCCCATTTAAAGAATGCTCACAAAAATCATAGAATCATAGAATGGCTTGGGTTGAAAGGGACCTTAAAACTCATCCCATGGGCAGAGACACCTTCGACTAGACCAGGCTGCTCCAAGCCCCACCCAATCTGAACCTGAACATTTGTGAAGAGCCACTGGTGACAATGACTTGCTGGCCTCCAGGCCACACCCTGCTACCACACAGCAACAAGGTACCTAATAAATAATGAGTTTTGATGAAATCAGGTGTCCCTCCACCAGAGCCACACACTAAGGTTCTCCTGGATTTTTCTTTATGGAGTAATTACTTCACTTTCTGTGAAACATCATAAGATCATGAGTTTATCCAGCAGGCCATTACATTTCTATTGAGGTTTCCTAACAGTAACAGGCTTTGCCGGTGGTTCATAAAATCTTTCCATCTGCTGAAGAGATGGAGAAAAACAACCTGTGAAAGCCTCCTGATGTCATAAAATCTACTGGTGGCTTGGCAATTCAGGTTAAATTTAGTCTACAAGACAGGAGCCATTTCAGTCACCAAGACTGTGAAAAAAAGGGAATAAAAAGTCTAGTGTTGTAGAGTTTTTATGTAATGACAAATCTGCTCTCAACAGAGAGTTGGCAACTCTGCAGCTGGGAAATGCACCTGGCTCGCTCCTGCCACTGCCTCCTGGCATTAAAAAAAAGGAACAGTGAAAGGAAAGGATTAATTTGCTCAGGTGAGTATCTTTTAACCCTTCTACACCATGTCTTTAACTAGGCACACGTGGAAGATGGAGCAGATATGGAGAACAGTAATGGACATGCATCTCCTCAAGTCCTGCTCGCACGGACTGTCCTCTGTTGAACTCAAAGGTTTATTGTTCGCTTTACATTAGTCTTGGCCCACAGATCCCTCCTATATTTACAGAAGTATGTTTTCCCTGAGTTACATAAAATGCAAAATCCTTTTAGCTGTTGCTAGCATCAGGAAAGGAGCTGAAAATACGGCATCACCTTTTGCAGAGTGTTTCTGCCGGCAGGATCACAGCCACACCATCTGCCTTCAGGGGTGACTCACAATTGGGCATATTTTCAGTGACACCCTCGTGCATGTAAGGGCTTAGTGCTGCTCACAACAGCAGAAGCAAGAGCAGCTGGGTGTAAAACGTCTACTCATGCCACCACAGCTTGAGACATGGGTGACAGGCAAAACAAACTTCCTGATGGATGCTAAATACCAACTGCTACACCTCACTGCTGCTGGCTAATGGGAAGATTTTACACATGCAGCTCTGGGGATGGTGCCAGGGCAGGTGAGTTGCTCTTAGATAATGTGGTGCGTGAATGATGCTAGATATAAACTTGGATAAACTTCAGATGGCTTCTGCAGAGCTATTAGATCATCTGTGCCCTGTAAGTACCATGGCTCAGATCACTGCACAGGGATGGTGTTGGACTGTTACAGCCCTACATCACAGAATCCTAGAATGGTTTGGGTTGGAAGGGACCTTAAATATCATGTCAAGGGCAGGGACATCTTCAACTAGAACAGGTTGCTCCAAGCCCCCTTCAGCGTGGCCTTGAACACTTCTAGGGATGAAGCAGCTACAGCTCCTCTGGGCAAACCACTCTCACAGTCAAGAATTTCTTCCTAATACTTGTTATAAACCTGCCCTCTATCAATTTAAAGCCATTACCCCTTGCTATGCTGTGTCCTGTTCACTGAGTCATGGTACAAACACAGCGAAAGGTGTTGATGCAGACAAGATCACAACTCCAAGAGGTTCCTTCTGACAAGGAGCTGCAGAGCTCCCCAGCAGCTCCACCTATGGCTGAATCATCCCAGCTGCGTATCTGCAGGGTGTCAGGAGGTGGCTTTTTGATCATTTGAGGACTGCTACTTCAATGGGGAGCCTGGTGCAGGCTTTGTTCTCAACATCCTGCTCCCAGGAGCGGAGTCCCAGTGCTGTGACCCCTAGCAGAGCCTTCTCCTTGACACGTGGAAGGAAGGGCAGTGGGGCAGGGTGATGCCAGCATGTCTGGTCGGAGTGGCTCTGCAGGTCAAAAAGGGCTACAGCTTGACCCCTTCAGATACCATCTCTGCCCTGCTTCATCATCACCTTACCCAAAGAGCAGCTGATGGACTAACCAGATACCAATGACATCAGGTCACACAGACCTACCCATGAGCCTTGTGTGAGGGTATGGGAGTAATTAAAAACACAGGGAGGAAGGACCTTGTGCCACTGCAACTTCCTTCAGTTCCCTACATCTGTTACTCCCTTAGTGGCAATCAAGGCAGAGATTCCTCTGATTTCCAGTCTTAATTAAATGTCCAGTTTTATCTGCTTGCTGTACACAGGAGCACATTTCTTCAGCAGAAACAGCCCTTCTCCCCCCATACCTTTTACCCCTGGGCATCCTGAGAGCATCCACTCCCAAACTTTTGCTTTACAACTCATCTCATCTTAAATCCCCCTTGCTCATGGCTCCATCTCACTTCAGCATCATGCAGTCCCGTAGCTCCCACTTGATCCCCTATCTTCTACCTGAATGAGATCTTGCCCTTGAAGGAGTAAGCTGGGCCAAGCTGATTCCTGTAATGCTTTGTGACAGGGTAAAGTGGTAGAGTGCCCTTTATGGTGTTTTGAAAGGAAATTGTACAGGAACAATGCCCCAAGCAGCATGGCTTTTGAAAACCCTTCACAAAAGCAGCTTGCCACAAGAGGAAACGCAGCTTAATCAGTCAAACTAATTGCTGTATGTGGCTAAATGTCCCTGAGGGTCTGTAAAATCAAATATAATGGGAAAATAAATATATCACAATGTGCCTATGTTCCTCAGTGAAGCCACCAGCGGATATGGGACGTCTCCTGCCCATCCCCGAGCCTGCCATGACCATCATTTGGGCTGTCCATAGGCAGAACCACACTCACCTCCTTGCAAGACCCAGGCCAGGGCCACATGGATTGGCTAGGATTAGTCCCAGGAGGTTTCTCAGTAATGCAGACTCTGACTGAGGAGTCAGGACAAGGATGCCCACCCCATGCACTCACCCCAGCTAACTCCGACTTTGGCATGAGCATGACCCATGTGTCGGTGGTGCTTACACAACCCTCCTGCTTCAGGAAGAGGGAAGTGTCCCTGACAGCCACATGGGGTTCTCCAGGGAAGGAGAATATTTTCTGCCTCCTCAGCTCTGAATCTAATTAAGTCCAGAAAACAGCACACACACACACACACACACACACACACACACAAATAATCCAAACTGTTTTTTCCTAATCATTTAACTGTAAAGCCAAGTTAATGCTAGGAAGTAAATAAGTTCAGACAATGCAAGAGGAAACCTGCGAACATTTCTGTAATCCTGTTGTCAAAAGCTGTAAGTATCTGGGTCACACTGAAGGGAGATGGGGAAAGCTAATGAACCTCTTTGCTCTCAACTGTTCTCTCCATGCATGAGCCAGGAGGGTCTATGCAGCCTTCTGATGCAGATCCTTATCTCCACACAAGGGCTTTCTGAAGAATGGATTTCCCAGATGCAGAAACATCCCTCTTAAACACCCATCCAACAGGAGAAGAAGATGATACAAAGCTCAGCCACAGCTAAGGGTGATGGTCCTTCACCCAAGCCTGGCTGTGGTGCCCAACAGCCCTGGCTGGGATGTGCAGTGAAGTCTATCATGGCTCTGATCACCCCAAAGCCTGTAGACAAACCAGCTGTGCACAGAGGAAGCACAAGGGATCCACACTTATTCTATCATAAAGAGGAATTCAGATTCCTTTAGCAAAGAGGGGATTGATAAACTCTTAGGCTTTAACTCAATCCCCCCATGACATGGCTCTGTGCTTCCGTCTGCCATTTGCTCCTGTTCAGATTTCATATGTCAATTGTTCACAGACAAGGACCACCAAAAGCCCTGTGAGGCACCAGCCAGCATATACACCCCTGCCCCCCAGGGATGTCCTTTTGGTAAGGTATTCAGTCTGATTTGACTTTTGAATCCAACAAGATGTGATTATGATGGCACAAACTTTTTAAGACTTCCCCAACAACCCTTTCTTGGTCCTCAGAAAAACTGTCCCCTTCCTCCGGTGACACAGAACCACTTCAGCACTCTTAACTAGGAGACCAAGAAGGTGATATAAACTCATCTGTCTTAACCTGTTGCAACTCCATATATTCCTTGTAAACCCTGTCTAAATTCGGCAGTGCTTTTTATCATTCCTACAAGACTGCTGCAAGCCTCTGTGCATACATTTCTGGGCCAGAGGATTTGGCCAGCTGGACCTTCTATCCCCAAATACATCATATCAGGATGCCATGGGAACTGGGCAAACCCACTGCAGCACCAAGCTGACTTGCAATGCTTCAATGCTTAAATGGCAGTTTTGGGAACTTCTTGAAAAAAAAAAAAGGGGTCAAACTCAGAGCCCACCTGCCCAAGGAGACACAGTTTGTTTCCCAGCACAGTTTGTTTCCTGCAAGCAGAGAGGCATTAGGCTGGGAAAGGTCAGAGGAGAGGACCTAATGGGTATGCTGCATCCCATATCCTAAAGTACTTGTGCCTCATATTCTAGAGTATCTTTCTTCTTGCAGGAGAGGTGCTGCCACCATCCAGGAAAACACCCTCCTTCCCTAGAGGTGGTGGCCTGTGAGAGGTTAAACCAAGTGGCCTTTGGACATGTATGAATGCCTTTGCTGCTCTCCTACAATGATCCCAACAAGTGGTGATGCTCTCCATAGCCCTCATCACAAGGTGACAGTCACACCTCATGAGTCTAAGACAACAGAGAAAACACTGGATGTGGGATTTCTGCCAGGAGGGGTGGGGAGGGTAATCACTCTCCTTGTCTCCTGCTCTGATCATAAACTTTAATAAGACCCTGTGCAACCAAAGCCAGATGTGACCCTGATGCTGACTGCACTTACAGAAAATGTACCCAGGTTTTTTAGTAACACCTTTAATTCTCTCTTCATACCTATCCTATGCAACAAACGAAGCATGCATCCCATGGAAAAATCACAGAATCATGTAACAGTTTGGGCTGGAAGGGACCTTAAAGATCATCTAGTTCCAGCCCTACTGCTAGGGCCAGGGACAGCTTCCACTAGACCAGCTCCCTTCAAGCCCCATCTAACCTGGCCTTGAACACTTTGAGGAATCATGTACCCACAGCTCCTCTGGGAAACAAATGAGAATGGAACATAAGAAAACAGTGTATATGCAAAGAAAGAGCTATGCCTGCACACATATAGCGTTGCTTCTCCCTAAGGGCATGAAAGATGCACAGCAGAGACCGCAGGGTAGGTGAGCTGTGCTCCTCCACAACACAGTGACAGCATTTCCTGAGGAAAGATGATGGGAAGGAGGCAAGGATGGGCACTATTGATACCAGGGCTGGACATCATCATCATTTTGCATGAGAAACAAAAGGCGCTTTGCTAGCCCAAAACGTGGCCCCTTCTGAATATCACTGTCAGGAAGGGGAGAGAAGCTTGCACATGCTCTGGAAGAGAATCAGTATAATTTATAAGACCAGCTGGAACAAAATAGGCATATTTCTGGGTATCAATGTGCTTTATCAGCTTTTTTATAATAGCTGTGTTATATAAAGTAGCAGCGAACATGAAGGTCAACTATAATTAGGCAAGGCCAGCTGGACCTGAGCACTGAGCAGAGATCAAACTGGGAATTGACAACTCAACCCAAGCTGGATGTTTACTTGTGAGGATGACTCCTGCACCTGGCAGGAGGATGCCCACCATGGTCACCTGGGATCTGTCAATGTTGGATGACGCAAGCCCTGGGAAGGGAGAGGCTGTGCACCACATATAGGCATTGCTGGCGGGGTCTGGGGCACTGCTTAGTGCTAAGTGCTCACCACCTTCAGGAGAAGGTGAAAAGCTGCCCAATGAAAACCAGACCCCAGCGTGGCCAGGACTTTGGGGCCACACCTGCTTCTAATCAACTTAGCAGGACAATCTCTTCCCTTCTTGCAAATCCATTACATGCCAACCCTAACTTGCATCCTTGGCTGCTACCATTTCTAAAAATGGTGCCTTCTAAGGTACTTTCTACTCATTCTAAGAAACCAGATCTTCTTCCACTGGATTCAGGCATCCAGAGCTACTTGCTATCCCTCTTCCAGCCCATGCACTGTCAAATGCTCCTGCTCAGCCTCTTCCAAGCCTCATTGCCTCTGATGCTCCATCCACAGTCTTGCTATTTTCAGTCTCTGTATCCAGAGGATGTTTAAAACAAAAAGCCCATAACTCCTGACTGTTTTATTGGCCATAAAATCTCATCTTGAGGGATTTTCATATACCTGTGTGGCTTCACCAGCTCTGAAATAAAGCTTTTATCCCCCAGAATGATGCCTGGGACATTAATTTCATAGCACTGTAATGAAGTGTGAACAGCTCTGTAACCTGTTTGTGCTACAATACAGTCTGGGTCTTTTCCTATTCCCTTTTTTGCTCCTATTCCTACCTTTCCCCCACCTTATTTCGATCATGTTTTTCACATAAAATAACGATTCTGAGACCTAACTTACTGCTAGAAATCAATTTTAAGGTGTAAGTGCTTTCTGGGAGCAACTCAAGTGACACTAGGACTAAAACTCCAGTCCTAGTCCCAAATGCACCACAAAGACAAAGGGACCCGGAGAACCACCAGCATCAAACCATGTGGCATAGAATCATAGAATCAACCAGGTTGGAAAAGACCTCAAAGATCATCGAGTCCAACCCTACCATCGTTACTAGACCATGGCACTAAGTGCCACATCCAGTCTCATCTTGAAAACCTCCAGGGATGGTGGATCCACCACCTTCCCATGCAGGCCATTTCAATGCCTGATTACTCTCTCC
>NW_008679580.1:212697-223995 GCF_000695815.1 Acanthisitta chloris | reverse complement strand
GATGTTATGCAGGACAGTGTCAAACACTTCCCATAAGTTCAGGTAGATGATATCAGTTGCTCTGCCCCCATCTACAAATTCTGTGGGCCATCACAGAAAGCCACCAAATTCGTCAGGCATGACTTGCCCCTGGTAAAGCCAGGTTGGTTATTGCCAATCACCTCTTTGCTTTTCATGTGCCTAAGCATAGCTTCCAGGAGAATCTGCTCCATGATCTTACCAGGCACAGAGGTGAGACTGACCGGTTTTAAAACATTTCTTGGTAATCTGTTACTGCATTCATACTATTTCAAATACAAGTCCACGGAAAATTACTATTTCCTTCTAACTGCATTATAAGCAATACACATTCCTGAGACGTCACTGATGGAATCCTGATTTTTCCTTCTTAAATATTACTGGTTTATTTATTGGTCTTTCCTTATGTATTACCTGATTTGATCAACTCCATTAAAATCCCAGACATTAGACTGACAATTTCTTGTGTCAGTTCTTTGGATAATTTGGACTGTTTCCCCTCCCTCCCATACCTTCTTCAGATTGAACGCTGAGTTCCATGTCTATCTTGGATATAATTTTATTTTCAGTGCTTTAATTTCTCTTTATCTTCTTTCCTTTAGCTCTTCCCATTCATCATTAATTTCATTGAAAACTGGGACAAAATATTCTGTTGCTACCCGGACTATATCCAGATTGTTCCACTCTCAGTGATGAGGAACTGTCTTTCTTCTTTCCTTTATCTCTTCTTGCTTATATGGTTGAGGGTATTTTTCTTAATTTATGCTGTGATATGTAACTCAGCTACGCTATGGCAGTTCCACTTTGTCCTTTCACTTTCTCACCTTATATATATATATATGTGTGTAGACATATATATAAAAAGATACATATACTCAGTCTTTTTTTCAGTTTCCTGTAGAATCTCTGCTTACCTCTAATATTCCTTATGATCTAATTATTTATTCACTTATATGTAACATGTTTTCTTCTTGTCTGGATAATGAATGACAGGAAAACTCATAAATTTGACAAAGAAATTCCAGGCCTCACATATGTGACTTTGAGTTCTTCAGCCCAGTTGATGTCACTAATTACCTTAATTTCCCACACTCTCCTTCATGAATTAAAAACTGCATCTACAGATCTGTTTCATTTAAACTGAGTCATTACTCAGTGCAAGGTTTGTTCCGTGATTACTTCTTCTTTGTTGCTTACCAAAATTAAGCCAAAAATTATGTGTGAGATGGTTCCCTCTGCAGTCAATATGGAGAGACAGACAATTCCAGAAAACGATTCAGCCTATGGAAGTCTGACTTTTGCTCTGGAAAGGCTGGTCTCAGCTTCTTGGCTTAGAGGTGCAACAGTAGTAGCTGAAACAGGTTGCGCATCTTCCTTGGATTTTCGCTTCAGAGGCTGCATTTGGCGAGCCGTCACTTCTGCAGATAGGAGAGCTCTTGGGTTATTGGCATTTGTTTCCCATTCTGCATGCAAGCAGTTGGCCTCCCATGGCCATGTAATTCCCAGCAGTGTGTTGTATGTATTGAATATATGCATGTGTGTGCAAAGTGTTTTACAAATCTTAAACCATATTCAGATTCAACTAATTTAATTGAAACTGCAGGCCTCTAACACTGTTTCAAGATTAACAATGCTTCCTTAATGTATTTGTGACCCAAGAGAATCCCATTTCACTTGTCCCATCACTTCCTATTCCTTTGCAGTATCTTGCAGACCTGATGTATTGCTGTGATTATATTATTATGATATGGTTCTAATGACTATGCAACAGAGCCTTAAAAATGGTAAATCTCAGGAATTTAAAAATTAATTTTGCTCTGATATATGAAAAAAATTTTTTTTTGCCGCAGGAAGTCCCTTGACTTTATAATTTAGCTTAAAGCACTGCTGTAGTGTAGTGAACTATGAAATCTAGGAAACTTTGTAGCTCCCAGGGTACAGTCTGAGGGATTTGAGCAACATATTTTATTTCAGTTTAAGCCCTACCAGTCAGAAAATTTATCTTTTCCTAATTTAGATGTAAAGGTCTTTCAAACAAAGAATTTTCATTCCTGAAACAGAGAATGAGGTCCCAAGCCTACTATACTTTTGAAAGAAAAATAAAGAAGTTACATTTTCACAGATTTTCAAATGACATAAATTTTTTTTTAAAATTTGACATGAGCTTTTAGTCCCTAAGTTCCAGCATGCTCTTTAGTTAAAAGAGAGAAAGATGGGGCTTCTAGGATTGAGGTTCTTAATTCTGTATGAAAGTTTCCTGAAAGCCTTGATATTCCTGAACTTAAGGCAGTGCACATGATGGAGCTGCCTTAAAACTGCAGTCTTGAAATTCTAGGCCAAATTCCCTTGTGCTTCAGTGGAAATTCATTGGAAGTAATATATATCTGTGATCCAATGCCTTTTCAAAGAATAAATGCCCTTTCTGATGAAAACCTATTTTAATGTCAAATTCTGTACTGGTACTAAGTAAAATACTAGAAATAAGAAATATCCTACTGAGTGAATATTTGGTAAGTATGCAAATCTGAAAGTGAACTGAATAATAGGGTGCAGCTGGTTCTTAGTCTTATATTTGACTGTTGCTGTTCACATACAGTACAACAGCCGTGCATGGGGGAGGAGTGTTAACACGATATTCAGTGAAGGCTGCATGGCGTGGGTGTATCACAGTTCCAGGAAGAGCCTGAGGTTATGGTTTACAGAGTTCACGCCAACTCTTCATTTTAAAATGTAGTGGCACACTGTAAGTCTACTGCTGACAGAATGAAGTTTTACTGATGCTTGACATGGTGACTAAACTATTAGGCCCATCCAGGCTCAAAATATAAAGCTGTTTTCTGACAGCTTATCAGAAAACAAGACTAACTGCTCTTCAGCTGAATATTTCTAAACCTCTCATTTCTCAACCAATATCAGTTCCTGTGAAACACATTTTGAAAATCCACTTACGTATTTAACTTTGTTTGGGAATTCAGGCCTGTTTTCTATACAGAGGAGGCCTGAACTGGTTTATTATTTTATCAGATATCTCAAACAATTTGCTATTAGCTCTTTTAAAAAAAAAAATATTTATTTGTTTATTTTTACTTAGAATTGTGTTTCACCACTGCTTGTAAAATGTAAAACAGTGACTGATGCATAAAAAATGCACTTCCAGCAAAATACATCCTGTATTATCAGGAGGTAGGTTTTTCTCACATCTTGCATCTTTCATTGCTAGATTTGATGATTCTTTTCTGTGAAATGCATATAATTAGTCTTGAAGCCCTTATGCAAAACAATCACAGGACTCTCTTATTTGTTATAGTGAGTACAGTAAGAAAAAAGTCTTACCTCTAGAAATTAGTTTCTCCACAGCCAACTTAGAACGTGTTTGTCATTCACTCTCTTGAGCAATTTGGTGTCCTGCTAGGTTTTAGCACCTTTTAACTGTGCCTTTATGTAAATTGGTCACTATACCAAAACATATAGTAAGACATGAATGCAATAAATATTTCATTACATGAATGAGACTCCTTGTATATCCAGCCAGTGTTCTGTATAACCAATTTGTCAACATCTATTTTGTTGGGGAATGCAATATTTAAAAATATTTGGGGGGGGGGATGTCATGATCTTTAAATACTGAAAATGGAATTATTTGCCTTTATGCAACAGCCATAAAACATATTTCTCCTTAGGTGCCTTTTTCAGGAAAATTAATTTCAGTTATTCACAGCAAAATACATTTGAACAAAAAAATAACTTTTTAGCACAAAACATGGAAACTTACACTAAGGAACCTGAGAACCTAAGTACCCTACTGTTTGGCCAAAATCATAATTGGTGTCTGGAGGAGAGGCACTTCTGTAGTCTGGTCATCGTATTTCCTTCCATGGCCTCCATTATAACCAAAATCCCCTACAGGAGTACTCATCACTTGATGATGGGTATTCTAATTTGTTTCATTATGAAGAATATTGGGCAAGAATAATATAATATTTTCAAATCTCCAAGAAACAGCAATGTAGCAGCTTTCTCCCTTCTGCTTTCTATAAATTGTAGTTTGATGATTGTCTTTTGTTTGGCAGCAAAATTGTAATCTTATCTGTTGAAAGGGAGTATCTTTACAATAAGCTACTTTTTTAATATTCAGATACTTAAGAATGGTTTGGCATTTTATAACCTTGTCCTCTTCCTAAAGCCATTTTTGTAATCACTACACCTCTGTTAGCATCCTTATTCTTTCATTATCCTGCATTTGAGAAAGCTGTTTATCTTGAAACATAAATTTTTAATTAAAAATTTCGCTTAGGCTCAGAAGGCTTAGGTATGAGTCATCATGTACAAGCCTATTTTTTTAATCATAAAAGTCTTATTGAAAAGCAGGTCTGGTATAGAGAAAAGTGTGGATTTAATCAGTTAATTGTGTGGTTACACTGTTCATAATCACTTCATTTGCTTTTAATGGCATAGGGATGGATATTTCCAAAGGAGTCTTATTGTCCTCTGTGTAAATAACTAATTGCTTTGTTATTAAATACTTAAGTACTCAACATGCCCTGTAAATGCAATTGCATGTGAAACCAAATCATCACATTGTATCCTATTCTCATTTCACAGACAAACACGTAGTTGTATCCAAACAGTGTCCTGGATCACCTTTGGGTAAATCTGAAGTAATGCCTTTTCCTCAAGAGGTGAATACTCTTATTTCAGAGATTAATTTTTGCAATGTTTGCTGATTACTTTAATTGATTTTATCTGTCTTTCCATTCACACAATTGGACAGTCAGCTCATCTAGGAAGGTGCCAGCACTGAATCTAGGTGGGATATAAATGTTGCTCCTTGTTGCCTCATCTGAGATTGACAAAGTAAACATCAGCTCTTCCTGTGTTGACTTGAACCAGGCAGAAGAGGTTAACACAAATATCACCTAGCATATACATCACTTGGAAACTAATCCACCTATTCTTCTACTACAGGAAACATGTTTGGATACCGATTCTTCAAGGTCCAAGTCTCCCCCTTCTCCCCAGAAAAGCATGTACATGAGGGTCTCTGTTTTATCCACTTTCATCCAGATTGCCAGACTTTTGCTGTCACTGTATTAAATGAAAAACAAGCTGGAAAAGATAGAAGATAGCCTGGAAAACAGCTGATCTTAGATGGGTGCACTGTGAAGATCTAAATCTGATCTAGTCACATTAGGCTTCCTTTGTAGTCAATAAGTAGAAGTAGGCACTTTAGAGACATGATTCATCTGACCCATATTCAGTGTCTACTGTAGGGTAAGATGATTCATACCCTAGAACTGCCTATTTCTTTCTATTGACTATAAGGAGAGCCTTTGCAATGGCTCAGTTGTAGACAGCTACATTTACTTCTGTTGCTAGTCAAAGATGTGCTGGGTAATTGCTAATGGATTGAATTACTAAAATGGAAAGATTCTGGGTGGGAAAAATATTGAAAAGTGCTGTTACGGGAAAAGTATTGTCAAGGGAGGCACACACTAGATTGAAGCAATGGAAGAAAAGCAGAAGTAGTGAAATGGTAGATGAGGACAGGAAAGTCTGAGTTCAGTTGGCATAAATATTTGGCTATATTAGCAAATAATTTAACTCAACAGAGCACATAGATCGAAACAGTCAGTATGGTATCTTTATATCTGTACTGTACATAGTTTGGGCATTTTACTTCAGTCTAAATTTAGTGTGCTGTCCTGAGCTGGACTCTCCTACAATGAATATGTTTCTGAGCTCCCTAAAGAACCAATTGTTGATTGTAATTCTTATATTCCCCTGAAGGGCTGAACCACATTTGGTGTGCATCTATATCACAGCTCCAGAAGGGATCTGGTTTGTAAACACTAAACCCTCTCTGTGAGCAATGTGCAGTAAGTGGGGATGGCTGAGAGTTATTTCAAGACGGCACAACTGCTCTGAACCAATATGCTAATGTAAATGCAGTCTAAGACAGACAGTTTACATTGAAAATTTAAAATTGTAATGGAGCAGTCCTCTTGATATAACTGCCTAGAATCCTGATGGAATTGGTGAAAAGTACATATACCTGAGTGCTGTCAGATCATCAATTTACTAGATGGTCTTAGGAGGACAAGATTTTCCTCTGGAAGTCTTCGCTGGCACTTCTCGTACTGTATTGATTATATGGGGCATGTGAGGAAAATCTAGTAGCCTGCCACCCACTACAGCAGTACACAGTGGTGTATGGCAGGTCTGATGGGAGAAAAAGCAAAGGTAGGACTTTCTGGTAGGGAAATAGGTACACAGTTTGAGCTCATATCCTGGTTAGAGATTGAAGAACATCACCAAATGTTGACCAAATACAGAAGGTGAGAAGGAGACAGGTGGAAAGAATGATGAGATGACATGGCAAGTGTGAGAAAATTAATTTAAATTTGAAATACTCTGGAGCTAAAGTATAATTTTACATTAGGCAGAGGACAAAATAATACATATGGAAAGTTCCACTTGCATTTGCACCACATTGTCCAGACCTTCTGTTGCTATGGTTTTGCACCACCTGTCTGCTTTTAAGAATTGTTTACCTGTTTCAGTACGGTGCAGGATTATTTAGATGGTTATCTCAGCATGATAGATTGAGTTACCTTTCTGGTTTCTTGTGCTGAGAAACTGAATTCTGTAAAAATAACTTGTTGAACCTCTGTGTTGTTCCTTTATCTCTGACTTTTTTTTGACTAAAAATTGTAACGTATTCTGATTTTTAGAAAATTAGAAGAACAGCGAATGTAAGGAAGTCCATTAGCATGCAAAAAGACCCCAACATGAAGATGAAACCAGTTTCCTTTTCAACTTCATAAAATAGTTTTTTGTGTCAGTTATAAAACACATGCAATTTTGTGAACTTGTGGTTGGAGCTAGTGAAAATTGTGATACAGCTTTTCAGGCAGTGTGGAGCAATGTATTTTTATCAGCTTCAGTTTAACTGCTTTCGTCTTCTAAATTCACTTATACAATGGCATATACATTTCAAACAGTGTACCATTATCTTATCCTTGGCAAGGAATATGCCTAAGAAAGATGGAGATGGATTCTTGTGCAATAGCTTAGCTGAATGGTTTGCTAAGTTCCATTCAATTATATCTGCAGAAGTCAATGGAAAGTGGAAAATCTCCTCTCTTAATCTAAAACAATTGTGTATCCAAGGGACTCATTGGAGCTCTGAAGCCCTCTTTAATGTTGATAGGATACAAATGGTCATGATCTTCTAAGTGTGGATGGAGTTTGTAGACATAATATTTGGAAGTAATGTTACTTTACATGTAATCTGAATGCATTTAAATAACAATCATTGTCAGACAACAAATGAGAAGACATATTCGGGTTTTACACAGTCCATTAAAAAACAAACAACCAAACAAAAATACTGTATTTTCAGCCCTAAAACTTTACTCCCCTTAGGTATTGCTACTAGATTTCACAAAGGAAGTAAACGTGAGTGACAGGAAGCTTAGGCTTAATCAGAAAGAGAGCTCCTGACACCAAGAATTCAAAACAAATGTGTCATCTCCAGCTCTGTATGACAGAGCCTGTGAGCAATTGAACATGTGCTGTTTATCTGATCCTCCATTCTTTCGTGTATGAACATCATGTCTCCTCTTCAAGAATCTGTACCTGGCCTTGATACATATGGATCTACAACAGAGCTGAACCTCTTCATCCTGCCAAAAGTGTATCAGGCTGCAAATCTTCAGTAAGAAGAGAAATGTGATAAATGGACATCAAATGGAAGAGTTGTAGATGCAGTCTGCAGCAGCTAGACTCTAACCTACTTGAGGCATAAACGCCGCACAATTGAGGTGAAGGTAGTCCCTTCACCTCTCAGTTCTCCTGGAGAGAGAGGATGCACTGGATAAACAGCTGCTTTTTCACCAAACAAATGAGAAGGCTCTCTGAATCTTCCCCTTTGCAGACACCTTCGTTATTTCTAGAGTATCTGGCATGCAGATTGCCATCACACATTTTAAGCTGCTTCAGAAGGCTATGCAGGGAAGTATTGTTGTGACAAAGTTGTCAAACAGGGCTTTGAGAATGGACACCTCTCCTTGACAGAAAGGAGTAGTCAGTCTGGTCTTAAGACTCATTGTGTCTGAAAAAGAACAAAAACACAGATGAAGGTAAACCAGAGAATGAGCCCTCTCATCCTTGTTGTTTAGTACATCTGAATGGTTTCCAGAAGCAGAGGTAGCAAACTGCAACTGATACTGTGAAATTAAAATGACAGTGCTCTGTAATTAGTGGTCATAACAAGGTCACAAAATAAGAGGTTTTTTTGCACTGCTTTATGACAAGTTACAGAACCTCTTTATAATTTCAGGAGAGAGAATCTGGAAAGCAAATTACAAATTTAGTATTTGCACCTGCCTGGAGCTGCTGCCTGCCCTATAGCTTTAGGGTAAAGGTGGATGGATAAGCCCCACTAAGCTCTTCCCAGCACTGAGCTACACAAAAACTTGTAATCTGAAGGAACTCTGATCAAGCATGAAAAGCTCAAATCCATGAACGTCTTATCCAAACCTTTTTGGTTTTAACCCAGTTCCTTAGAAGGTGTAATATCATTTACTGTTTAACAGTTCAAAGTTGCTAGATACTCAGTAAACTTATTTTTTCAGAAGAAAATGGGATAGCATTAAAAATAATTATTGCAATGAAGAATAATTTTGACATTTAAATAATACATAGGTCTTTAAATAAAATATGTACGGTTAAAGAGCCATTCCCTCACAATAGAAATATTATATTATTTGTCCTGCTTTATATAAGTTAAACTACAAGATCAAAACAGGTTGTTGAAATTTGTTGTTTCACTGCCTATTTTAAGTACCATTTTCCATTAAATAAACAAGTGTTTACCCCTTGTGCTTTTTATGGAACTAATACATATAGAATGCAAGAATTATCTTAATCCCTGGACTTTAATAATTTTTAATAATTTGCAATCAGTTAATTGTTTCCTTGGGTCTGAATCACAGGATTTAATTTCACCAGTTCAGATTAGTATTAGCGACTCTTCCAGAAGAATTTGAATCATCCGTTCTTGTATCCAGACAATGAAATTCTCAACCTTGCTTTTTCAAAACAATCTGCTTCAGTTATCTCAGTTTTTCTTTAAAATCTGATTCTGAAATGAATTTTTTGAAAGGACTTTTATCTCTATAGGTTACTCTGTGGCAGGTCATGTGCAGAAGTGACCTCAGCAGACTCCAGCATCAGTACAGCTTTTTCTATTATGCAGTTATTTTGCTATACAGCCCCCTGCTGGAGTGTTCAGATGTCGGTTCTTTGCAAACAAGAATTTGAGATATAGAACATGAAATACCATGTTTCTTATCACTTTAATTCTCAACATCCTGTGGATCTCTGAGATGGTCTTTTTCATTCAGTTATGTTCAGTCTTTCCATGTAATATGAATGTACTCAAAGTATTTGTGGGATTTCAGGTTCCATTTATTTAAGTTTTTTTCACAGACTGTTTTGTACTGACATTCTACTGGGTTCTCCATATTTTAGCACCATCTAACAAGGCTTTATCATTGCAATTTCTCAATATCTTACTTCTCATAGGAAGTAAGCACTTCAGCAGCCAAGGGTCTTCAGTTATGGCAGGGTAGGAGCATCTTGTTGCTATGATCCAGCAATGTATCAGGTAGCAGATAAACATTTTTGCATTGTCAAGGCCTGTCTGTCATATGGACATCCTGAGATAGCATCATACAAATCATGAAAGACAAAGTTAGGAGGAGAGACAGACAACAATTCCATAAGGAATGTCCAGTCTTGTTTTAGGATTCCGACTAGGTATGGAGAGAGGTACTAGTGATACAACTGATCTTTAATGGTGAATTACTCTTTGGATCATTTTCATGTCTCTGCAATTGTACCACAGCTCCCTTGCTTTGGTGGCAAATATTTCCTCAGTGATAGGTATCTAGGGATGCAGTTCACCAGGGATTTTATTATATGTTCAAGCCAAGATGGTACATTAGACCTGCTGAATATAGAGCAGAAGTATTTTCATGGTACCCTCAATGTCACCAATAGGTACCCACCTGCAGTTGGTCTGTCACTGAAGCAGACATGTAAAATAAAAGAGTTTCCAGAAATTATTCCAGTAGGTGGTACTGAAAATTTATAGCATTCTCTTCAGTGTGGATTGCCTTTCTGGGAAAGGTTGAAAGGAATAAGGGATTTTTTTATCTTTAACCTGGATAAACTGGGATTCATAGGTTGGTTTTACTTTTTGTTTGTTTGTTTTTAATTTTTTCCCCATTTTGTCTCTTCAAACTATGGAGCAGACACTTCTTGAAGCACATGGAAAGGCAGGCCATAATTTATTTAGAGATTCCCTTGCTTGCTTTTCTTTTATGGGTATGCATTAATACTAGATTGTTTGTCAGATGTGAATCTTCCTTTGAGTAATCTGTCCCCATCTGTGGCCTTAAAAGGGCTTCTGTGTGCACTTAATCTGTTCTAAATGACCCAAATAAATTATAACTGTGCTGATAGGACCCCAGTAAAGCAGGTTAGCTAAAGGCTGTGACTGAACTGCTCGTCTCCTGAATTCCTTTCAGTAGGACAGATTGGCCCATAAGCTTGTCCTTCAGTAAGAGGTGGGTGTAGCTGGGCAATCTCTGGGGAAGGCTGCTGACCTAAGAACTCCCTGCCCAGCAGTCTTTCTCTGTTGGGCCAATACATTTCATCTGTACAAACAGAAAACAGTGTATTTACTTGACAGCTTTAAAATAGTTTTTCTTTAGATGGTAACAAGAAAATTCTGCATTTGATAGCACTTGGCAGTTCTCTTGACTGTGTCAGGTAGTAAAAATCAGCTTACTGTCCACCAGACATAGGTACCAGTGGACCACTTACTGTTCCTTTGTGGAGGAATCTTTTCACCCAGTAGTGGTCCTATTTTTCACCCCCTTCAACCAGTACAAAAGCTGCATCTTAGTGAATAGAGAATGCCTGGCCAAGGATAGAAAGATGTAACAGGACATTAGAAATTCTCATTTTTCTAGCATTCTCATGTTGTGAGTGTTGGTATATGTTTTTTGGCTGATGTATCATGTACTGTGTTCTATGAAAGTGAAGGAAAGAGAGGAAGGAAGGAGAGGAAAGAGAGGAAGGAAGGAGAGTGAGAGGAAACAGGACCTATGAGATCCATGTCTTTGCAGTTGTGTATGAAGAAACCAGGAGAGACTAAATACATATTCGCGTTGGATATTTTAAGAGTCTGGTCATAGGTAATCTAGAAAT
>NW_008679580.1:174185-212682 GCF_000695815.1 Acanthisitta chloris | reverse complement strand
GGGAAAGAGATCTTTTGTTTGCAGAGGAAAAGAAGTTGAGGGAGGGTGTGGGGGGGAAGTCTGCAGGAAAACTTTCTAAAATAGGAAGGATTTGGACAGAACAGAAAAGGGTAATCCAGAATCTCAGTACTACTCTCCCATAAGTCATGCTGATGAAGGACAGATGAGGAATAGATGATGAATCCTCAGATAAATCTTTCATGATATATATAAATAGAATATAGCTGTATGGCACACTGGGCAGTCCTTGTTTTGGAAGCTCTCAGTATGAACTATACACAAACTTGACGCTGGGCTGGGCAGGAATCCTTTGGCTTGTATGGCCTTCTTGGAGGCTGTGTAGCTTATGACGGCTCCATTCTCCACATGTCAAGCATGTAGAAAGCATCTTGATGATGTTTTCCAAACAAGTGCTGAACTATTCTCATTGACAAGGTCATGAGATAACAAATGCACCGTGACAAATGTCTGACAGAATCTGAAAGTATTGGTGCACGCTCTTTAGGAGTGAAATGGTAAAAAGGGCATAAGCAGCAGGCAAAAAATCTTGGTTGGGGTTAAGTTAGGTTGGCTTGAGATGCAGATACTGGTATTTTCCTTCACATAAGACATTATGTTGATCTTTGTTAGTCACATAAGGAGGAAAGTGCTAGAGATTTGAAATTGATTTGCAATATTATCATGACTCATGAAGACAATGTATGCAACTGGCCTGCAATGATGAAGCATCACTGCATCATTATAAACCCAGATAAATTCAACAAAGACTGTGAGGGAAGTCTGCTCTTTTGATAGTCTTGGAGTGGCTGGATATGGTATTGTTATGGAACATGGCAGTGATGCCTGAGTTGTCATAAATCTTGTCAAGGATGAAGCAGATGGAGAACAGCCTTGCAGAAGCTCCTTGATAATGATAGCAATAAAAGATTTGCTAACTTGGGACTGTAAAGCCTCATCTCTGTAAATGTCTGATGTAGCTGCATTAGTGAAGCTAATGACCCTCTTAAGAAGGAGTCCAGAAAATAATCTGCTACTGCTCTAGAGCTGTCATCGTTTCCTGGCAAAAGGCTGTCTAGATGGCCTTTTGCAGCCTGAAATCCACAGCTTTCTGTCTATATGCTTATGTGTTTATGGGAAGATGTGGTTTCACACGAGTGCTCATGATATATATCCCATACAAGTTTAAAAAAGATGGTTTGATCTTGATACTGATGTCCTGCAGTGTCAGAACATGCTTCCGTACTATAAAGGAGCTAAGAAGTATCTCAAAGTCATTCTGATCACAGCCTCATGGCTTATGAGAAGAGGCTACATCTTGGTGGTCCTGCCATGATCCAGTCCCTCTTTCTTCATCCCCATCTTTCCAAGACGCAGTTAATCACATTTTACTGCTACAAGAAGATTAGATTGAATGCTGAGATTCCAGATTGCTTGTTGGTGTAGGTAGAACACGTGATGTGGATGAGTCCAGCGTGGTGAATTCTGGAAGGGCTATGGGGTGGTGGATGTTCTGCCTGCAGGTGACCCATGCTCTGTGAAATGTGGACTTGCTGGGACACCATGGAGATTCTCTAAAGGTCTGCAGTACAGAGATAAACAGAGAAGCCTGGGAAGCAGTGTCCATGTTGGGATAGGATGTTAAGAGAGTTGTATCTTTCTTTAAATGTTTAATCAAAGCAAAACTAATTGCATAAATTTATTCTTTAATTGCATACATTGTTCTTTCTCATGTTAAGCTGACTTACTCATGGAGAAAGCTTCCTAGCTGTCAACTGCAGAGTTTAAGTTGTCATCAACAGGATAATGCAGTTCCTGAAAGTGCCCACTTTGATTTAAATTTAAAAATTAAGGACTGGCTATAAAGTTAAAACCCGAATGAATATGTGTGTAGTAAATATCCACCACATCTTGCTACTTCTTTTAATATTCCTGTAACAATAGAGGATCTCAATTTTCAGCAGTCCTTGGATTTTGAAAAAAAAAATTTCCAAGTTTGGGTCATGAATTCCTGCAAAATAGTATTTATTTCAGCCTATGGCAAGACCCTTTTTTACCATATCAGAGACTTAACCCTCATTGTCATTAGAACCTTTATAAGATAATATCCAAAGGGGGCAGCCATCTAATAAAGCAGCCTATCTTATTCTTACATTTTCTGTTACTACTGATCAGATTCAGTTTGTGTGCAGTACAGAAAACAGACCACTACTGAAAGAAAGAACAAAAGGCAAATCATTGTAAAATCTGAACTGCCAGAATTAGGCCGTCATGTTACAAAGTGGTAATTCTTTCTGACAGCCTCAGCTGTACCAATCATGACATTCGGCAAATTAGCCAGGCCAAGAACAAATAAAAAGAAGAAACAGGTGTGAAACCAACTTCCTGCCTCCCAGGATAAATACATTGTTCACTGAAGGGCAATGCACCTGCACTATTGTTTCTAGTTGGCGGGGGTGGGGTGGGGGGGAAAAAGCTTTTAAGTGCAAATACACTTGAGACTTGACAAAGACAAGAGACTTCTCTATAATTTCAGTGTAAATGGGCATTTTCTTTCATGATCATTTATAATAAGTTAACTCTTTAAGGAGGCATTTAAACTGGAGTTTGAATAAATGATCTGCAAGGGAGGATGAAGTAAAGCTGAACATAAAGCCTTTTCTGGGGTTTTCAGAGAAATGGGGGGAACCTCACCATTTCCCTTCTGAGTATAACCTTGCTTTTTTAAGTCACCCTCATGGCTGGATAGCACCTCAGTGGCTTTAGGTGAAGGCACCCACTGCCATCATCTTGCTGAGCCTTTGAAGGAATCCCTTTCCAGCCAGGTGTACTGCTGTCTTTGTTTGAAGAAACCAGAAGAGATGTAGAAGTGCAGGAGATGAGAAGAGCAGCAAAAGGGCTGCAGTCTGCATACCTTAATGGAATCATATTGTTGCTCTGTCGCTACATTCTGCTTCTGCCTTGGTGATTAGGAGCATTTGATTCATCGTCAACAAGACCAGGGAAGTGATTCTGCCCCTGTACTCAGCACCCTTGAATACTGTGTACAGTTCTGGGCCCCTCAGTTCAGGAAGGATATTGAGATGCTGGAGCAGGTCCAGAGAGGAGCAATGAGGCTGGTGAAGGGACTTGACCACAAGTGCTATGAGGAGAGGCTGAGGGAGCTGGGGTTGTTTAGCCTGGGGAAGAGGAAGCTCAGGGGAGACCTTATCACCCTCTACAACTCCCTGACAGGAGGTTGGAGTCAGGTGGGGGTTGGTCTCTTCTCCCAGACAACCAGCAGGAGGACAAGAGGGCACAGACTCAAGCTCTGCCAGGGGAGGTTTAGGTTGGATATTAGGAAGAGATTTTTTTATGGAAAGAGTAATCAGGCATTGGAATGGGCTGCCTGGGGAGGTGGTAGATTCACCATCCCTGGGGGTTTTCAAGATGAGACTGGATGTGGCACTTAGTGCCATGGTCTAGTAACCATGGTAGTGTTGGACTTGGTGATCTTTGAGGTCTTTTCCAACCCGACTGATTCTATGATTATTGCAATGGGCTGACAAAGGAATGGGAAGGTGAGTGACCGTGATTTAAATCTAAGAACAGCTTGTTTCTACAAGCCGAGTCTCATGCACTAGTAAGACTGCTTTCTTGGATGTTTCCTCTACTGGTACAGATACTGTTCTCAGAGACATATTTTAATAAATTGTTCTTTGCACATGTGTAGATGCATAACAATACCATACCTGGAGGGCTGGTACCCCTTGATAGTCATGATTGTGGTAGGAAAGGGCAAGAAATAAGAGGGTTCAGCCTCCATTGATGATTAAGGATTTTTTTTGACCCTAGTACACATGATGTAGAACATCCACATTTACCTTTGCATTAGGGGAGATGGAGTGGATATGGAGTAACACACTGAATAGATATTTCCAAAGGGCTGTTGCAGGACAGCTGTGAAACAGTTCCTAGTTTTCCTAGGGCAGCTGCTGAGCAAACACGTACCCCTGTCTTGTGGGCCAACAGCTCCTCCCCAGCACTCTGGGACAGGCTGACACCTGCAAAAAAGTGCTGTTTTACAGCAGTGCCTGTGTCTGAGGAAGTGCAGTGGGTTAAATTTCTGTCATTCTCATGAATCCTTGGGAAAATGGCAGGAAACAGTGGTTTCACAGTTATGAGACTGGGAGAGGGTCCAAGAGAGGTAGATAAGGAGGCTTGTTATGTTGACCTCAGATTGTCCTCAAATTTCTTTGTAACATCTTATATAGGGCATTCTGCTTGGTTTTGTTTGTTGCCTGATTCCTGGTGATGTTACTCTGACAGCTGACAGCATGTGAGCACAGCCCAGTTCCTCATGCACTCTGAACAAAGACCATTGAAACTGGAGAATGAAACTGTTTCATAGAAATGTTTTTGTTCCTGCACTGTAGGCTTGCTAAGTGAGCATTTCTGTGCAGGCTCTCGGGATGTTTTATTAAAATAATCAGTGCCTCCTGGCAGATGGGTACCTCCTCCACCTTTCACTGCAGCCCTGTCATCCTTAACTATTAGGTTATCCCTGTGACAAAATGCTCAGGGAAATGCACTGTTTATGTCGCATGAACCTGCCATTAATGTGAAGAAATTTAGGGCCAGAGAAAGAAAGCTGTTTCCACATTAATGTAAAAGCAGTCTGTGATACATAAGGTGATTGTACTAGTATAGGTATCATCAGTAAACAGTACTACTTTTTGATTATTTTATAGATTGATGGAGAGGTAAGGAATCGAGAGCTATAGGACACTAGTGCACTGTGGCAGTTTTCTCTAGCTAAGGAGCAGAATTGCAAATGGGCAGACTATAACAGCTTTGCTTAAGTATTATTCAGAATGAGCTGTACATAGAAACAGAATCATCAAGGTTGGAGGAGACCTTGAAGATCATCAAGTCCAACCATTAGCCTGCCACTCCACTGTAACCCTTAGACCCTAAACCATATTCTTCGGTGTCAGATCCAGACACTTCACGTGCAGTAAAGATTAGTGCTTGTTTGCGTATGAGTTTTTTTTTATTTATGATTATTTCTGTGTGAAATATGACAAAAAAGACTTGCTGAAGTTCTGTGAGTGAGCACAAACACTTGCAACGTTTTAACATCTGTCACCAAGCTCAGTTGATAATGGTGGCTGCTATTATGGCATCTTCCTCCCCTCTGCACAAGGCCATCTGGGGTTTGTGTTATGTAAGAGGATTAGCATTTTTGCTTTCCTCTGTTACTTAAAGTATTTCTCAGAACTAGTTTTTGAATAATAATAACAACAACACTAATAATTGATCTGTTTTCTGTGGGGTTTTCTGAAAGGAAAAGTCAGGAATTCTAAAGCTACTGCTCTTAAGTCGAGCACCTGGCCTCGCCATTTGGGTTTGAATGGGATTCACTTGAAACAGGATTTTTCAAGCTGTGGTGGATAGGACTGATGGAAGGCTGATATCACTGGATGAAATGAAGGATAAAGCATACATTATTGTGAGTGGATCAGTTCCAGCAAGGAAATAATTCTGATTTCCCT
The DNA here is from genome assembly GCF_000695815.1 of Acanthisitta chloris. Taxonomy (NCBI): domain Eukaryota; kingdom Metazoa; phylum Chordata; class Aves; order Passeriformes; family Acanthisittidae; genus Acanthisitta; species Acanthisitta chloris. The sequence continues at coordinate 207,151 of NW_008679580.1, read as the reverse complement.
TTCCGCTTCTCAGACCTGATTATTCATCTTGTTGTTTTTAGGGAAAAATTCATCTTTAAATCCTATCTCATAAAATTATAGTGGTGACTGGTAACATTGCCTGTTAAGAGAGCCTGATATTTATCATTTTCTGACCCTGGCTTGGGTTGTGTACATATTTCTGAAAATTGAATTATTTGGGCTGAAATTTCTAATAATGCGCGCCTCCTTAAGATGGAAAATTTTGAAAAGTTCTAATCAAAATACCTGGCTGTTTTTCACACCTTGCTAAAATAAATAATTTTACCATGAAAAAACATAGTGCCTTAGGCTTGTCAGTCAAATTCACATAAACTGGACTCGGAGTATTGGAAGGCAGAATTACGGAGAGGGAGGTGGTGAGAAGAGAGGTGACTTTAGATCTGTGACAATTTCTGTGTTTTCAGTAGCTATTCAAATTTAGCCAGAAATTTATATTTGAAAAACATCACTAGCCCTAATGTGGCCACAGCTTTGAGGTTTGGTTCTTCATTTTTTCCTTAGACTAAATACATTAAATTTAAGAAAAAAAAAGAAAAAAGAGGAGGGATAAATTCTGATGCTAGACCTTGTTTAAATTAACACTGTAATAATTCGCTTTTCTGACTGGACATGGAATAAAAGTAAGAAGGGTGGTACACAAGTCCCACTCTACACAGTAAGTTCATAGGCTCCCACTAGAGAAATCTTGGACTACAGCTAAAAATCCTAAGGGCTCCATGGACGTTATCTGTCCTCTAGTCGCCCACGCATCCTGACACATAGGTAAGAAACCTCTGCATCAGGGCTTACTATACACAAGTAAAGAGTACAGGACTCTCTGGTTTGTGGAGGTTTTTTTGTAAATGTTTCTCTTCTGCTGTTACAGGAGCAGTCTGGTAAAAACAGTAAGGAATCAGTCATGGTCTCTGGGTGCTGGAGCTACAACTGAGAAAAGTGGTGAAGACAGTGATTTGGGCCTGGGAGCTCAGTACTAGCATTAGCATCTTGGTATTGGAGCTTGGATGGGAAATTTTCAGTGGAAACAGCAATTGACTGGAACAGGAGATGTAACTGAAACTGACTGTCTCCTCAGCAGTAATTGCCTGGGGAAGAGTTCAAGAACAGACCCACAAAGTGTAAGACAATGCATTCTCAGTTTCCACATGTTTTTTTCACTTAGAAAAGGTTTCTGCAGTAGGTATAAAGTTTTCCAATGGCTTCTAACTCACAGAAAAGTCAAAATAGTGTCACACCATGGCATTGCTTTCTTTCACCAAGCTTTGTTAGGGAAGCATGCACAAAATCAGACAGGCTTCTCTCTGACCTGTAGCTGCACAATCACACACTTATTTTCCAGGAGGACCTGGTCCCACTCAGTGCTGAAAGCAGACCTGCCACAGAGATGAACTAATGCAATGGGTAGGCCTGCTGTCTGCCATGGCAGCCACCAGAGTTAGAAGCCTGGAATAGAGAAAGAAGATCTTGGGGTGAATCAGTGGCATTTTCCTTGAGTGATTGGACTCTGTCACACCCCAAAGACGTGCAAGGCTAGGGAAGTCATTTAAGAGTATCGCTTTATGGGTGGACACTGTCAGTGAGATTAATCTCAGCTTTAGAGGTCTAAGCATCTGGACATCTAAATGTAATTTAGTCATTATTGGCACCTGTTTTAATTGAAAAACACAGATATCTTCAGTGGATCTCTGTCTTTAATTTATGTAGGGATGAAACTAATTTGGGGATGCTTGTTTCTCTCTAGTGGTTGTAACAGGGATCTGAGGCTCAAGGCACATGAATGCTACTTTACCTTTCATTTTAGTCTTGCTTGACTTATTACGTGCAAAAATATTGAATTATTGTAGTTGTTCCCTCAGAAAAAGGTGGAGAAAGGGACTGAAATAAGAAGGTTGAAAGAACAAAAGTAAGGAAGTAAGGAAGCAAGAGGAGTAAAATATTTATCAAACAGCTGTACATCAAGTGATTCCTGTCCATTTTATGTGCTGAAAAGTTACTTGCAACTGTAATCCCCTTTTGTTTTTGACTATATAAATAAACCTCTATAAAGTAAATATAAAATTATCTGGACAAAATTAGTCATACTTTTTTTCTTTTTTAATCCTTCCAGTATTGCAAAAATAATCTGCTTGCAACATGACTACATACTGTCCAAGGTGAATTGCTTTGTTTATGATTCATAGCTATTTACACAGTCATCTTTGGGTTTTTTTTTTCCTAACATGTGGCTCTTATCTCGTGAACCAGTGGTCCAGCTTTACTGGTTTTATGGTAAGTCTCACAGGTAAGTGTGTTAAAGTTAGGATATTTTCTGTCTTTTAGGAGGTAGTTTTGATAAATGATAAAATAGAATAAGGTAGAAGGAAGGATACAGTAAATTAAGTGATTACAGGACTCACTATATGCAAGGTATAGGCTCATATTTCTGCTTTGAAGCTGTTAGTGCAGAAGTCTGAGTCTAGACCTGCTGAGTGCAGTTTTGCTGAGTGCAAAGGGGTGCCTTCTCATTTGGGTTTCTTCCACATGAAACCTGAATTTCTTTTCTTCAGGTGCAGCTTGAAAAGTTACTAAAAATAATTTACAGTAAGAAGACATTTTGATTGGCAACTAGATGAGAAATTCATGCTTCATGAAGTACAGTTTCTGTCACCACAATGCAAGGTACCATGGATTTTAAGAAAAAATGTCCCAGTTAAACTTCTTGTCATTTTTTGTCCAGTCTTCATGTCAAACAACCAGGGTTTTTTTTTTCACCCAGCCAGTCTCCTGGTTATGTTTTCCCTGTGTAGCAACCTACATTTTAAACAGAATCTGTAACAGAATCTGATCGATGTGAACGGAAGAAGGAAAAAAAAAAGGATTAATTCATGTTAACAGCACATCAGATATCAAAGGAATGTTATCCTTACTGCATTGTTTAGTCAAATATGCAGCTCAGTAATGCCTTCCTCTTGCCACCCGTGCTTTCTTGGAACCAAGACGCAATTCCTATTGGGCCTCAGATTTCAATTCTCTGCACTGCAGAATTACATGCTTTTTCCTGCACAGTGTGTTTTCAATATGAAACAGAGTATATTTTTGCTCTGTGAAACTTCCAAATTCTGTCTCTATGCTGAAGGAGTCATTTTGTATTGTGCTCCTGGTTGAATGCCTGAGAACAACCGTATGCCTAGCTGAGAACTAGATTGCAAGGAAGCTAATCCTTTTATGTATGTTCCTGCTTTCTCATTTGGACATAGTGAGTATTGTTAAGAATCTTGGCACTTCTCTTTGCCTTGACTTTCCATGCATATCCATGTGCCAGATGTCATCAGAGAGTTTTTTCCAGCTGTGTATTTTTTCTGATATACTGATAGACCATTATAACAATGTGGTCATAATGTGGGGTAGCAGAGTCTGGTCATTATAGCTCCAGAAGCCCATTGTGGCATTTTTCAGTATGGATTTGAAAGAAGCTTTTATTGTCTCTCCCCATCCTCAACTGGCCTCTTTTTCTTATAATCACACCACAAAGAGTAAGGTCAGCAAAAAGATATGAGGGAGATTTCACAAGCGGGTTCTTTGAGAATATATTCCAGACTATAAATACATGAAACTTTACATTTCTTGCTGTGAATGTGCTGCAGGGCTGGAGCTCAACTGCTTTTGCTGAGGTCTGGACATAAATGTTAATATTTTTCTTAACATTTTGCAAGAGACCATTGTCCAAATGCACTGTCCAAATAAGCCACAGGAGATATTAGCGTGCAATCTGGTGAATTTTAGCCTATATCCAGCATGATAATATTGTGTTTTAACATGCATACTCATATAGTTTTGGAAACTAAGCTTTGTTCTGTAGAAGAAGAAAAGTATGGTATGGGAAAAGGATTTCTTTAAAAACAGAAAGATATACTTGGAAACATAGCCAGATGTAAAACAATGACTGCGGCTGAAAATTTGTCACTGATTTTTTCCCCTAAATATCACACATAGGTTATTTACTGTCCCCTCTACAGCTGGTCAGAGTTGTTATTTTCAGCCCGTGAAAACCATTCCAGCAAGATTTTCTTTTTTGTAAGACCTAGCTCTCAGCTAAAATATATGTGATATGTTTGTGTCAGAATTGAGAAGTGCAAGAACTAAAGGAATGAAAAAAAAAAGCTTTTTTTCTTTTTGTCAGTTTGTAAATATGTCAAAATAACCTTGAAAGATTGTACTTTTTCATGGTCAAAAAAGACCTATTCTACTAATAAAAGCCTAAAAAACTTCCTTGGTTTTTTGGGTTTTTTTATGCTAATATTGAATTGTTATTCTGAAATTTTATTATAAAATCTTTCTTTTTCCAGTTTTGACATGCTAGCCCTTACTGAAAACAGATGTTTAAGCATATTTTAACCAAAAAAATCATAACTTGCAACACCTTAATATCAGACATGCAACAAAGTTGCTTGCAAACCTGTATCTAAAATCAGGATGGCAGAAACACAGATCTTCTACTATCTAAACTGTCTTCCCTCAGTCTCCTCTTCTCCAAGTTGAACAGGCCAAGTGACCTCCTCCACTCCTCATACGGCTTCCCCTCACAGCCCTTTATGATCTCCATAGTCCTCCTTTGGATGCTCTCTAATGGCTCTATATCTTATATTGTGGTGCCCCAAACTGCACCCAGGCCTCAAGTTGAGGCTGCTTCAGTGCAGAGTAGATCGGGTTATCTGTCATTCCTTCTGAGAAATGAAAGAGACTAAACTCTTGAATGAATCTTCTTCAGACTTTAAAGGATAGTGATCATACTTATCTAAAACCTTCTACTGGTACCTTGTAGTCCTATAGACAATATGAAGCCCAGAAATTGAGGCAGTATAGGTTAGTTTGTTTTGTTTTCCATGTTAAAATAAGTCCTAATTTACTCATGAAATTGCTTACATAGATCCAATGAATTCACTGGCTCTTGCTATATTGGTTCCCAATACACATATGTCTATTTTTTTAAATATCAGTATGTTGACATAAAATCATAAATTTTATAAAATAATAAATATTGTATGCGTATGAATTAATTCCTTCTGAATTCTATCCACATATGCTTTCATTATTTAGTCCAGAATTAGATTCAGACCAGCTAGCTTATGCTTATCGAGGTCATTTCAGTTGCCCTTTTAAAGATTGCCCCAACTTTTTCACTTATAATTTATCCAATAATTTCTTTTATTACAAAGATGCAATAAAAACTAACAAGGCCAAAAGTTTTCCTGCCTCTTTCTGGATTCTTGGTTGCAGAATTAAATAGACAGACCTAGATTTAATCCTGGAACCAAGTGTTTCTTCAGTCACATGCTGTATACAAGCTTCCAAAAAGCCCTTAAATTTGTTTATTGTCCTTTTGTTGTTTTTTTTGTGTAACTAACAGCTAGTGGGAAATAATTTTGAACAGCTACCAATCAAATTGTTGGAGAAAAAGTAACAGGTGAACACAGACAAGCAAGCAGCAGAGGCAGAGCACAAGGAAACCACATTAGGTCACTGGGGGAAATGGTGATCTTGGCACACGGGCTGCCAAACCAGTGCCAGTCTCTGGCAAACATCACAACAAGAGAGAATTTTAAGATGGATTTGAAGGACAATAAGCAACTGAAGGAGTCTGGGTCCCTGACTAAGCATTTGCTGCCTGATATACTGAGGCAGATGGCATCTACCTAGAACATAAAAAAAAGTCAAAACTGGTACATGGAAGGGACAGAACCAGTCCTTGTCACCTCTTCATCAAGTTGTGGGTATTATCATTTTTGTTGAATCACTTAGCAACATGCTGGCTGACAAAGCTTTTGGTTGTTTGGGGTATTTTTGTTGGTTTTGTTTTGTTTTGTTTTGTGTTTTTTTAAAGTAAGTTTAAACCTCTTCCTTTTGTACAATTAGCATTTTTCAAGTGGAGCTGAGTTAGTTGAAGCAGATGGTTTATCTTTTTTGGTAGTGCTTCTAGTTGGACAAATGAGACTTATTTCTACATCTTCCTCTCTCTTGCAGCCCTAGAAAGTCATTCCACATTTTACGCACCGTGTTTTGACTTATTTAATGCAGACGTACTTTCCCCACAGTAAACATGATTACCCAAATACTTTAACTAGAGAGCTTCTGCTTTCCTCTCTGGTATAATTAGTCACACTGCACTCACACTGCATTTAAAGGGGGAGAAAAAACCCACACATGGAGCATCTTGCAAATGTGCCTATAATCCCATACAGCTGCTTTCTTCACTTTATTCTTTTTTGACTGCTTATAGAACAAAATTGCTGCAGCTGGGCAGCAAACTGAGCAAAGTTGCTAAAGCACCTCTCCTTTCTTTTCTTTGTGGAATCCACCCATTCAGGTGTCGAGGGATAGCTCTTGATTAGCAATAGCTTAACATGGGGCTAAGTTTTCTTGGATTCTAGCATTGAATAACTTGGCAGGATTTCTATTAGGTTTGAATTTCAAAGCCAAAAGAGTGATCTGAGATCGCATACTGGCAGTTCCACAGTGGTAATTTCCATGTTAAAAGAATACTTATCACCAGCACCACAGCGAAAGAGGCAGCTTTACACAGAAAGGGCCTCTTGTGAAATTAATTTGGTGTTTAGTTTATTAAGAAGCTGTTTCCAAATGTAGCATTTTTAGTTTCTTATGAAAAAAACTGTTTCTAATTCTGCTGATATTTTGAAGGCAAGATTTGGTTGTTTAAAAAATGTTCACAAAAATTCTGCTGAAAGGGTTTTTTCTTTATGTGGCCAGCATGCTTTCTAATTCCTGCTTGCTAGCAATGGGGCAGACAAATGGAAAAGGGAATGATCTGTGTAGATTCAGAGGGATACTGTCTTGATCAGTTTGGCTACTCTAAGTTCAGTCAGTGGCTTGCTTGAAAGATTATTGGTGGATTTATCACTAGTAAGCTTAAAAGAATAACTTACTTGGGAAAAGCAGTTGTAGATAAGAAAGGAAAGGTACTTTTGTTAAGGGAAAAACCACACTGAAGTATATCCAGGTCCATTTCATGTAATCTAAAATTAGAATTCTATTATAGGTCAGCTAAACAATGTCCTATTCTCTGCTTATTTCTGTCTATAGACTGTAAATGAACTTTGGGCAACTTGTTCAGATATAGTAATCTAAAGTCAACTGAGATTAATTCCACCCTTTGGTTTTTCTTTTCCTCTAACATTAACTTGTTATGTTGCCTCCAACAAGTCACACCCACACTTGCCTGTTTGGACAGAGATCTCTTCTGACACAAGGCAATCTTGTCCTGTGTGCTTATACAGAGCTCAGTTCCCACTGAAGAAATTTGAGACCTTAGATTTCTTGGAATAGTTAATGTACCCTAAGGAAGCAGCAATCAACAGACATTAACTTGTGGTCACAAGCTCAGGAGCAGTATATTCGATGGACATGTTAGAGGAAAGGTAAAAGCTTCATGGAGAGCTCTCCATCTGTTACTAGAATCAGCAAGGGGACAGAGGAGAAAGCATGCTAACAGAATGATCTCTAAGCAACATTTATCCTATATGAAAAACAAAAAGGGAAAGAAAAGAAGAAGAAAAAGCTAAAAAGAAACCTGGCTTATATCAGGCCTTCTTCAAGCTGTGGAAAAAAAGAATTGTGCATATCTGACTGTGTTTGCCAATGCATACTTAATTCCTGATGGCACGTTTAAAAATAGACCACCTTTTGGAGCAATAGAGATTGCTGCAACACATGTATTAAAGCCTCTTCACCTCTGAGGTGAATGTTAATGCAATAAAGCAATACACTGGACAAAACATGCAGGGAGCTAAATAGCTCTTCAATTGTTTCAGGAGATCATTTCGTGCACTGAGAAAGGATCACATGAAATGTCAAAGGCAGAAATGAAAGCATAGAAGGAAGAAGAGAGTAGGATTTGGATTGTCAGTTCAAGAAGATACAGATTTGAGAAGCGGGTTCTGAGAAATAGTCAGTGACTGAATCCTTTGTATTAATAAAGAAGAAAACCTTTCACATGATAGATAAATAAACGAGCTTAAGAATTTCTGACCTTGAGGAAATAATTGCAAAGTTTCTGAACTACCCTCTTGTCATTTAAACAAAGGATATTTTTAATATATTCTATTATTTTTAGAAGATAGTAAAGCTAGAAGAAATGCATAGCTATGGTACAGATAAATGTTTTTATACTATGCAGTACTCAAAAAGATAATTGGTAAGTCATTTAAAAGATAAAAAATTTATTAATTTAAAAGATCTGCATTCAGAACATGGAAAATGATTATTTTGTAAGTATAGTTTTATTAGTAGAGTTTTATTAATGTAATTGTTATTTAGACTCCTGCCTGGCTCACTCTTATTATCTTTCTCTCTGTGTTTATTTTTGGAGTTTTTTTCTTTCAGTTTAAAAAAGGTATCTGCTCCAAAGCAGAACACAAATCCAGTAAACATTAGGACTGAACTCTCACCCCAACTCTGTAAAAGTAGAGTCATAATTAGGCGAAGTTAGTTTGTCTGTTGCTGAGTGTACACTAGTTGAATAACTTCATTATTTTCAAGCTTTGCCCCGACATTAGAATAATTCACACTACTTCAGGGAAATGACACCTGCTAATTAACCACAAGCAGATAAAGCACTTTAACAGCCATAATCAGTCATTTTCTCCTGCAGTTTAAAAGAAAATGAAAAAAAACCACACAAAAAAAAAGCAAAAAAAAAAAAAAAAAGCCAACCCCAAGAAGAAAATATCAAAACCTTTGTGTCAAGATGTTTTCATGACTCATCCTCTTAAGGAAACCTTACTGCTTGAAGTAGATTCAACTAGAATAAGTCACACATCTGTTCAGAATAGGAATTAAGTGAAGTCACATATATACTTCATTGTATTTTACACAGACATGTTTGGGACAGTGAAGAGTCTTAGCTCCAATTAAAAGTAGATATGTAAAGTGGTTAGTGTGTATAGTCAATGTGTATTTGTTTGATGACTCATCTTATTCTTAACAGAGGTTTCTAGAATAATGAACCACTAAATTCCCAAAGTTCTCTCCCTCTCTCTCCATTGACAAACCTTGCTTTTGGCATACACAGCAGCACTGCAGATGACTGAAGTTAAGTGATACGAATCACAACCCAACAATCTTGTCCCCAGATAATTTACATTCAACATGCACAAGAGAAATAAAATATTGACAGAAGGAAATATTATCCCTGTTTTGCAGTGTAAAGATGAAGTATGAAAAATTAATCTCTTACACAAGGTTTCACTGCCAGTCTGTGATACAACCCCAAATCACTGGTGTCCTGCTTTAGGAATCTAGTTACACCTTTTCCCTCGCTGTTTTCATATTCTAAGACCTGCAGAATTGTAGTTTTAATTATATTTTTAAGAGTTCTTGTAAATCTTAATTTCTCAATTCATTTGCAATAGTTTAGAAAGTACTTTACATGTTGTAGGGGGCTGCTGCATTAACAAAGACTGTGCTGATACTCTCCAGAACTGAGTGAAAAGGTTAAAATGAGATCAATAATCTTTGCTAGAAACAGCAAAGCCTTCTTGTTCTCTCATTCAGTCAATACCTATGTTGTGTTGGAAAGAGCTGCTTTCTGGGAAGAAAAACCTTAATGCTAAAAGTGGAAGATATATAAGAAAATGGTTTCACAGTAATTAGTAGTTGGAGAGCTAAATATAAAATCACAAAAACCAGATATTACAGTCTCAGTTCTACAGTAGTACAGAGAGGAAAATGAGCCCTGGGGAAAAGTGCTGAAACAGGGAAAGAAATTATGGAAATCCATTTAAGAAATTGAGATTGTGAATGGCATTCAGAAAATGAAAGGGGACTCCAAGGACAAAGAAAAAAGTTACAGCCTTTCCGGACATATGCCAAGAGAAGTAAGCATATTTGCTATTTCCATTGTATGAGTAAGAACCAGGCAGACACTATCATAAGGAGGTGCTGAACAGGCTGCAGGGCTACATAGTCTTTCTTCCATCACACAACTTGGAACATGTTGGACAATTCTAATGCTAGACCTTTAGTCCTTTATCCCTGGTGGCCATTTCCAGAGATGTAGTGATTGCCATCATTATTTTTCTAGGTATCTGCATAGCTCTTTAACTATCCTTGAGCCAAATTAGAGCATTCCCTATTAAAAAACTAATTTTCTCAACCACAGCTTCAGCTATTGTCACAAAATAATACATTTTGATCAGATTCTGGAAGAGTTCACGTGTTATGCTTGCTTGAGATGGCAGGAGACTGGAAGTTTTCACTAATCATTAAGAAAATTTTCACTAATATAAAGGAAGGAGCTACCAGGAAATCTCACTCTTCAGATCACATAAAGGATTCCTTCTGGCCTTTGCTTTGAGAAATTCTGATATCTCCATTGCAAGGCTTTGTAATTTGGCGTGTGGTATCTCTACAGGTGAGAGCAGTACATTTCCTTTCCATTATGAAATTTCACATGGATTGGCTGAGCTGTGTAGTGTTGAGCATTGCTGTGTCCTTAGCTTTTTCAGGAAAATACTATAATTTGCTGCAATCCTGGAACACTCCAGAGAACCTCATGTGAGATATTACCAAAAAAGTAGCATGGGAACTGAAGCCAGGACTGTTCTGGCAACACTGAATGGGAATGCTGGATGTCATTTGTAGCAGATAGTGACCCAGATATTCTTATCTTATGTCTTCCAATCACCACATACTGTCAAGATGACCACTTCTGCCTTAGACAGCCTTCTGGGAAGGAAGCCCTGTTGCTGAGGGATGGAGCTACTATCCTGGATAGACATTAGACACAGATACTCTGTGTTGTGGTACTGTGGACGATCTGGATTTTCTGATGTGCAACAGTACTGAGTTTTACCTTTCCTCTATCAAAATGTATGCAAAAGTATTCTTAAAGGAACATTGCTTAACAAAGTCAAAATCCTGTGAATTAGGGGTTCCCCAGACAGCCTTAATTTGGCCCTGTCTGTAAATGTATTGAAAGTTCCCATGGAAATCTGAGCTTGCCCAATATTTAAAAAGTACTTTGGAAACAGAATTAGGGATGAGCACTCCTGTGTTTGGCATTTCCTAACATAATTCACTTTACAATCCAATCTAAGCCAATCCAATCCAAGCAGCTTTACTGGTGGTTTGTTATGGGGTTTTTTGTTTTGTTTTGGGCTTTTTTGTTTGTTCGTCATTTTGGTTTTGTTTTTCGGTTACAGACAAATGCATCTGCATGTCTATGCTCATATAAATTTATAATACTGAGAGAAAGGAAGCTGTGTTTTCTGTTACTGTAAAGAAATATCTTGCTTAACTTGCTTCTCTGTAATGACTCTTGAAGAAGATAAGTAAAACAAAACAACTAAGGACCTCACAAACTATATTCCACACCTGTAATTACAGTACTTAAGGGTTCTTAACCACAGTGTCGAAGAATAAAAGGAAGCTATCTCAACACAAGCACTCTTCGATACATTCTAAGTCTGTTCATTTTTTTATTAGAGCAGACTCCCACCAGCTGACACAGTGAGCAAGTCCTTTCTGACTTTAGAAAAACCTACATTTTAGCCATTCCAGATGGGAACGAGCAAGGTTGTATGTTGCCATGGTAGCAGTTACACTGAGAAAGGGCTAAGTAGAAAAGGCGGGAAAGGCAGCCAAAAATAACAAGTTATAAAGAAGTGGGATTCTGCTTATCTGCAGCCAGGTGGATGGGGTTAAGCTCCCCCTGAGCCCTGGTTATAAAAGTGTTTTAAACCCCAATTGTGAAGCATGGGATCTGAGGTGATGAGTTGGTAACGTATGGGATCACAGGCATTTGACAAGATCTCATCTGTCCAGCCTGCAGAGGGTGCTTTATTTCAGCGCCCACACCCATTCTCCTCTACCTGTTTATTACTCAGCACCGTATATTGCAAGCTGTGTTTCCTCTGTGATCCTCTGTGAGCAATATAAGCTCATTCAATTCCTACAGAGTAGGCATCCTCGGGTGAGTATTACTATGTAACAACAGTTCAGAGAGTTAATAATTTTCCCCTTGATCTCCCTGATAGTTCATCAGAAAATTGTTCCTGGTCTGCCTTGATGCAGAAAGTCAAGTCCTTGCAGGCAAAATCCTGGCAGCAGTCAGAATATTCATAGTTTCCATTTTTAGTTCTGCACTTCCTGTTGCATGTATTTGCACTCAAATCATTTTGTTTAGGTGGTGAAATACAGCACATTTAAACAAAAATGAAAAAAGTCCACAGACTTGCAAACCTGCATGAGTACTTGCAGCCAAACAAACCATGCAACTCAAAAGCCACAGAAGAGGTGGTGTGAGGCTGGAATCACTGAGGGCTGTAAAAAAAAAATTAAAAATTGAAGGAAATGTTTGTGACAGTTTAATATAGCTTAGCTATTTGACATATGACCACTGTAGGATCCAAAGTGCGGTTAGTAGGCTAGATTAAATAAGGAAGTACAATTAATTCTCTGCATGAATTGTTGTAGTTAGTTCATCTTCCTTTTCTGAGAAGTGCAGTGTTTTCTTAAACATGTTATAAGATTAACTTGCTATGTAGGATGGGTAAGTGTTGCAACACATCACTTGTGTGTTCTTTCATGTAATCAAAAATGAGATAATCAAGATTTATCTTTCATTTGGTCATGCTGAGAGAGAGGTTGATGTATACAGTCCATGAATACTTCCACGTGAGGCTGTGTGGTCCCCCTTAGATAAAATGCAGCTCACTGTTGCAGGTGGTGGAGTTGTTTAGTAGTTGAAACCTATATTATTTAAGGTTTAATAATTGAGATGACATTTGAGATGTGTCATTGTTAATTTCAAAAAATATGATTGTTTTGATGTTATTCCCACCCACACTTGTCTAAGTTTGTCCATCTAGTTTTTTTTAATCATTCATTTTTACCCTAGAGGAACTTTGTCCTCTTCCTCAGCAGGCATATTCATTTAATGATAAAAGGAACATTGAGATATGCAGGCTACAAGAAACTATGAAAAATATAACCCAGGTTCTGCTGCAATAAAGGAAAACCAAGACATAATGCAGAATAGTCTCCAAACACTCATTTCTCTGGATAGCCTAGTTACATAAATCAGATTACTGTAGTGATTAAAAGAATAAAAAAAAAAAAAAAACCTACCAATATTGTTTTAGAATTAATGTAGTAATTTGGTTTTTAGACCTCTTTTGTGTTAATCTGACCAAAAAATCAGCAATGAGCTCCTTGGATTGCTGTGAAACTTGCTGACTTGATCACTTAAACTGTTACAGTTCTTGCAGTGCTCACAGCAGGGACAGTGCTTTTCTTGGTGACTGCAGAGACTGCTCTCACCAGAGCTTTTATCACCCTTGGTAAAATCTTTTTTCCCTGATGGGCAGTGCATGTGCTGGCACCAAGACGAGGAGGCACCAGACCAGGAGTTTACTGTGCCTGCCTGCTGAGATCCCAGCCACTAAACAGCAGTGGAGCTGCCACTGGTTCCACAGTTTTCTGAGACAGAAACCTAAATTATTTTCACACATTGATTTGAAACTCATTCCAATATATTATCAATGCATCAGGCTGTACTAAAATATCCATCCAACTCCCTGTACCCTGGTCCCTATGAAAATTGCACAGGCACTACAAGGATGCTGGACTGCTCACAGTCAGTCATACTGAAATGCACCTGCCTTGTACTGTACCTATAGCCAGAGCTGCTGCAGGTTTGGAGTACATTTGCTTCACCTATCTCAAGGTTTCAGCTGTTTAAGTCTAAGCAAGTCATACTTGGCGCTTTTAGGAAAACAAAAAGACTTAACTGTAATCAGAAATAAATAACTACTTCTGGGCTGCAGGGTGAGAGAGGCTGAAAAAAGTAATTTGTGATGAAATCCCTTTCTACCGAGTATAAATTTAGCTGTGTGGAAGGTGATGAACAGCCAAGAGTCAGCCAAGTGTTGGGCATGGAACTATATCTTTGTATCCCTTTGTATCTTATTGTACAATATTATCAAATTTGCATAGAATATAAGACTATATATTATGATTATGTATTACGAGTGAGTGCTTTAATAGATATGCAGTTGCCTCTCATAAGACCTGAGCTTTGGCTGTTGGAATGTCATGTTCTCTCACACTGTTGTTGTTTTTGAAGGCAAATAATTAGTCTTCAACATAAAGAGTCAGATGGTGCATGTGCAGCTAACATATTGATTCAAAGAGTGCTTTACAAAGTAAAGATTCAGGTTTATGATCACATAATAGAAGCATGAGACTTTTGCAGCCTTTTTGTACCCTTTTTGAACCCTTCAGTATTTTGCAATTTCAGTTTCCCAGTGCAGCTAACAGAAATTTTGTAATAGCACGTATTTTGTTGTTTCATCTTGGAAGGATAAAACTAAATACATCTGAGAAATGAATAGGTTATAGCATTACATTTAACTACTTACTGTTGCAATAGTACAGTGTTGGAGGACCTAGAAATGGAAATAAGCCTTGGACATGCCTTACATTGCTATTTGGGATTCACTGTAATACAGAAAAAAATGAAATCAAAGTATATTTCTGTGACAAAACCCCCAAATGTAATGGACCGACAAACATGATAGCTTCTGTTCTCTCTAGGATTATGAGAAAGGACTTTGGATTTTTGAAAACCACCATCCCTTAGCAGTTAAAAATTTATAAGTGAATACAGTTCGAACCATTAGAACAGTATAAGCAAAGCAAGAAAGACAAAAATCAGCAGTTGCTGTCAACCCTTGTATGGAGATAAAACTGCAGGAAAGAAGCAGTGCTCAAAAAGTATGCTCAACTGATTTGTAAGAACTTTTATTTTGGTCAGGCTTCCAGTTCTTTCAAAGAAACAGCATGTACTTTTCTCAGGTATTTCTGGGTGCTCTGCTATGTTGCTGAAGCATTGACACTGACAACAATCAGCCCAGAGTGGATTCAAAATACTGTTGTTTAAACATCCCCTACTCCTGTTCATATTGCTCATTCTGCATACTGAAAATGGAATACAATTTTCCTTTTCTTGAAAAGTGTGTTCTTAACATAATCTAGATGCCTGCTTTTCTGATTTGGAACATCTAAGCTCTCACTTCATGAACAGTGATGAGTCAAAAACTGAAGAATATTATTGGCACATTCTGAGTCATATTGCTATTTTAATAACTACACATTACACTTGCACAGATTCTCACAAGAGAATGTATTACCTCCAGACAAAAAAAATACAAAAAGAAAAAAAATAAAGAAGAAAGGAAGAAAAAGGATAGGAGATTTTTTCCTAATCTTCTCAAACTTTTAATAAAAATCTTTCTGAAAATATTATTTTGATTACTAGCAGTCTTTCTGTGGCCATTAAAATAAATGTGTCTAATGAATTTATAAAGGTTACACAGAATTTCATTTATCTGGATTTACTGTGCTTAGATATCAGGAAAGATCAAGGAATTCATATTGGTTACGTATAATGAGGTAATCAGGCTTTAATGAAAATCAACAGTTATTAGATAATCAGTTCAGCCTGGTGACTATTGGTCTGTTATTGCAGGACAAGAATAATTAAAGGGCACTTAAGGTATGAAAAAAAATGGCATCCAGAAACTGATGTGCCTACAGAAGTCTCCAAACGACAGGCATTTAATAGCCCTTTATATGTTACTATAGCAACACACTTTGATAACTCATCTGCCCACACCATAGTAAAACAAGGGGCACAGGGCTCCTCGGAAAGTGCAATCTCCTTTAAGCAGATCTATAAGCATTGCAGATGAACAGAACTCTAAACATTCCTCCATGAATATTCATGAACTAAGTTGTTTTTTGTTGCCTGCCTAGTCAGCAGTCACAAAACACATGGTGTGTGTTGGCAGCATCTTGCCTAGGTAGAGGGCTATGGACTGAGGCAATGGCAGGAACCAGGACCTGTGAGGCTGACTGACATTTCCATCTGTAGCAAAGGCTGGTAATTAACAGGAAGGAGTGTGCCTGCAGCATTGCACCATCTGCTAGGGAAACGGCTCAATAAGAAAGGAGCTGGATATCATCTCAGTGGTGGCTCGATCTGGTTCCGACATGAGGCTGGGCATCTGTTAGCTGAGGAGATAGGCTATTAGGAAATTCGACTGGGAATGAACAACATGGAAAGAGCACTCTGACCTAGCCCATAAAAGCATCTCTTCAGAAATGGTGTCTTTTTATCTTACTTACACAAGTCTTCTGAAAATGATTTGCTGAGGGACCATTATGGATCTGTTTGAAGTAACACAATGGTTTCAAAAATGCTGCTTAATTCCAACATGAAATTCTTGAAATCAGGATACAGCTGTCATCTTTTGACAATAGAGCTAATTTCAGAGTGAGGATATGAGGTTAAATTCCTTCTTCTGTTGTTTGTTTTTTGGGAGCAGGAAAGAAAATTAACTTCTAACTATTGTACAGTTTAACTCCCTGAACACAGTAAACCTGGGATACTCAAGTGGAAAACATGCAGAGATGAAAGTATAAAACCTTGCTGCATTTTAAATGCAGGATTGTGCAGAACACAACAGTCAAAAAGAACATCAGTGTATGTTCTCTGTGTGTGTGTATATATATATGTATATGTATGTAAGTTTCATAATAAACTCTATTCTCTAATAGGAATTTAAGCAGCTTGTGGTTTGCAGAAAGAGATTTTCAGGGATGAGTTTTGAACTTCAGGACATTAAAATAGGTTAATTCTTTGTGCTTGGAGACTGATCTGTGTGCCCAGTTATGTAATTGAAAATACTGAGAATGTAAATAATATTATTCAGGACTTTTAAAACATAATCAACTATAGTGTTTGTAGAAATGACAGTTTAATGTTCCACAGGCCTCTGATAATGTATGGATTCAGCAAAATTTGGGTAAATTTTTCTGGTTTTGTCCACTGACATTCTTGACATTCTTATGCTGAAGAACAGCCTTTGAGCCCTTTTTGTCTTTCATCCCCCATGCTGAGAGCAAGTGTGCCCATGCTCTACATGTAGCAACACGCTCTGCTGACATCATCATTGGCTACATTACATCAGTGCCAATGGACAAAAAGCAGAATTGGGCTGTGTTTGTGCACCCATGTGCTCAAAACACATGTGCTAGTGAAGTGCTTGGACACCTACTGAGTTGTTGTAACTTAGTAAATTGAGCAGCCAGAGCTGTCAGTGTGTGCTTTATTTTCTACCTATAGCAAATGTGACACAATGTGACTTAATGCAACTCTCACCAACTGTAGGATGAAGAAACTGCAATTCCACTGTACTTGCAGACTCTGATATCCTGTATGGATACTAGAGCTTGGCTGCTGTTTGCTAGGACTGGGGGACTTGGGCTGTATGTTAGAGTAATAAGGGTCACTAGTCATCTGTGTGAATTTCCCAGTCTTCGTCTACAGTCAGGACACAGACATAGCACTTCCAACAGGCAATTCTGCTGTTTCAAGGGTGGATGTTGGCTTTGCGTTGAGCTTAGGCCTGATGCCTACCTTTTAAATTCCCATCCTAAGTGCCATTCCCTTCCCACAGAGTTCAGAGAAATGTTGACATGCACAAATAACTGCTGATAAAATGAGTTCAGATCAAGAACCCAGGCAAATAAACTGAATATCCACTAGAGACCAACTATTTCTTATCATGTGAGATTAGAACATGGAAAAGAAAGATGGTATATCTTAGAAACCAATAGAGGTGTTTTCATATTTGTAGAGAAGTATCTGACAATAAAGAACAAGGTTTTATTTCCACACAGGTAGTATTTAGCTGTTGTGTCATTGTGGGGTTTTTTGTTTTGTTTTTTTTGTTTGGTTGTTTGGTTGGGTTTTGTTTTTTGTTGTTGCTGGTTTGATTTGGTTTGGTTTGGTTCTTTTTTCCATTTCTCTGCATAGATTTTGAACTCTTGTCTTTGCAAAAATAATTTTGCATTGTTTTCTGGAAACACTGATGAATATTTGGCCTTTCCACATAATAGGAACTGACTTTCCCCCACAGAGATGATACAGCTGTATTTATATTTCAACTCCATCCCTTTCAAGGAGAAACAGAAACTCTGTAGGATCTACTCTCTTAGGGACTCAGAAACCAATTATGTGTAATGCAATTTTAACAAAAACATTAGCATCATATATGCCTTTGTCAAAGTGTGTGTTGTGAAAGAATGAAAGGCCACAGTCTAGGCTGTGAATATGGTCAGGACATGTAGGCTTTCTGCTACTATTTCTGTCAATACCTTTTACAGGGAGCCATGCAAATTAGAGTGCTCATGAATTACTCTGCTCTTATGGAGCTTCCTACTCAGAAAACTACAGGAAACAATGTAAATGTAGCAAAAATCAACAGGCAACCGGAAAAGCAATTTTTTGAACTTGGGGACTATTCAAGCAGAAATCACCATTGTCTGTCCTCAGGAGCTGAAGGCTGACAATTGAAGGCTGATCTACAGACAGTAAAATGGGCAAAGCTTTTATTTTATTTTATTTTATTTTATTTTTGGGGGGTTTCCCAGATATCCATTTTCTTGACAGCAGGTTCCTTACTATTTAATCAAGGGCAATATGTCTTCAGTCAACAATTTTCCCTTTTTTTCTTTTCTTTGTGTTTATGCGTATAACACTGTTCTTAAAGCTCTTTGCAGCTGGTTGTCATCTGAATGACTGCCAATAGCCTCTGAGAGCACTACCCCCTCCTGAACACATCATTTGGCTCCCTGAGATTATTTACTAGTGAAAGCTCTGCATGCACAAAGTCAATCAGATATGACTCTCAGAGGAAAGAGCTGGGTGTGGTTGTGGCATTTTGGGGAATGAGCTAGGAGAGGAGGCAGAAGTGTCATTTGGCAAGTGCAAGGATGTGTCCTGCTGGTGTCTGAAGCCACATACCAGGGCAGGGCAGAAGAAGAAGGCCTAGAGGATCGAGAAATTCTTATCATCAGAGTCCTAAGACAATGGGTCATTTAGCTAAAACACAGCATAACCTTTCAGGCGGGGGATTTTCTTGGAGCTGGGGGAGATGAAAGAATGGTGGTAGTGGAAGGGGAATGATGCAAATCCTTTTAAAATCCACAGAAGGGTTAATTGATTTCAGTGGGCCTTCTCCTAGGCCTGAAATGTTCACCTCACAGTGAAAATTGTTTTAAATATACAGCTATAATTGTTTAGTCTTATATTAATTGAGAGTAAGAGTATTTAGTCCCAGAAGATTTCAGCAATGCACTAAGTAAGAATTCATTTAGGTATCATTGCTAAGAGTCTGAGATTCAGCACTGAGCTATTAAGCCCACACACATGCTCTCACACACAGTCCTAGCATCCAGCTCCCATCTGCAACATGGTGTCTTACTCTGTCCAGTGAGATAAACGCAAAACTTGTGTGTCCTGACATCCTCTTTAGAGCAAAGCTTGAAAGCATTCTCCAAGGGAAAGTTTAAGAGGTAACTTTGGAAGACCAGGATGCCAATTTGCACTTCCCTGGACTGAAATAGGAGCCATCTAACCACAGCAGCTAGTACTACACTGAGTTGATACAAAAGAAGAAAAATAAATATTATTATTCATTATTTGAATTGCATTTGCATGTGAAACCCTTTCAAACTTATCCAAGGATGCTGTATCAACAAACAAAGCACTACAGTTCAGAACAAATGAGAATTTTGCTGCCTCATTAATTCTATGGGATAAATATTAAGAACTGGGTCTGTTATTAAATGTCACTTGAAAGAGACTATCCAGCTAAACTGCCTGAAAGGGTTAAAGACTTCTGCTTACCCAGTATCCAAGCTCAGATAAATGCTGAAATGCTGTTTCTAAACACTTTCAGAAAATGCTTAATTTAACCCAAAGAAAGAGATGGGAGGAAACTTTGGGCAGTACAGATTTGAACTCAACATGAAGACTTGTGACAGACAGGTATGATTTCCCAGGTTCAAATCACACAGACAGGACGGGCACACATCCAAGACCGGGGATATTTCTTAAGACTCAAAAGCCTGAATTCTTCTTAGATTAGTAAAGCCTTCTGAAACCCTCCTTCCAAAAGCCTCCATACCATTTGGCAGGGTAGCGTGGACCCTGGTTCTGCTGGAGAAGGGAGCCGTGGGGGCACGGGGAGGAGGGAAGCAGGCAGCATGGCAGGATGCTGCGAGTCTGCGATGCGTTGGCAGAGCTGCGTGGGGAGAGTTTGCACAGCACCTGCCTGCATGCCTGCTGGCTCTAGCCAGTGTCATTAGCCACTCATTCCATAAGCATTAAAGTCAGCCATAAAATGATAAATAAAATAAAATGAGGAAAAAAAAAGAAGCAAACTGTTATGTAACAAAACAGCGAAGGGAAAGGGATGTGCAAAACTTTAAAATACTCTAACTTCAGCATTGAAGTCCAGCCCTTGCGGGTGCAGAGAAACAGTTTGTGTGCATAAAGGCATTTAACTGTACAGAGAAGGTATCCATATATGTACAAAGCTTCCAGTGCTTTGGAGAATGAAAAGGGTAGGAAATAAAAGCTGAAGGTTTACTGTATAGTGGGGAGAAAATGCTCAAAGGCCACAGCATTTGGAACATGTTGAAGTCAGTGTGATTCTCAATATTCTTCGTAATGAAGAGAGGGGGGTTTTGTGGGTTGGGTTTTTTTTGTTTTCTTTTTTCCTTTTTTTTCCATTTGTTTTTGGTTTGTTTTTTGGTTTTTTTCTTGCTTGCCTCAGTCATACTACTAATTATTTAGTGGTCTTTCAAACCTTTTGTAATCTCGACTTGAGAAAGCACTGAAAGATATTAATTCTTAGCCATGTGTCTCATAAATGAAGGCCATTCTGCTATACTTAATGACAAGGCTGAGGCAGCAAGATGTCATTTGCTTTTTTCTCGGTTTTTAAATTGCTTTCTAAATGAACTACAGCTGTGAGGGCCAGGTGCTGTGATCCCTTTAGAAAGATCAGGAAATGATGAAATCCAAAATTTCAAAGTGTGATGGATGTCAGCTCCCGATTTGGTGTGTGTGTGAGGTCACCCCCATGCACCTGGTGCTATCTCCACAGCAGAATCACTTTTCTGTGGAAAAAAAAAAAAAAAAAAGAAGCACATGTCAAGTGTAAGAGTAACAATATGAGATGCAGTTTATAATTATCCCTTTGTTTTCTCCTCATCGAGATGGAAATGACGGATATACAGTGTGTGTGCTTCTTGTTCTAGGTGCAGCAGAGTATATTAAAGCAAGTTTTTAGTTAAAATAACCAACATGGCTGGGTAGTGAGATGAGCAGCCACCACACAGGGAATGTGATGTTAGAAAAATAAGAGCTCACGGACTAACTTTATTTAATTAGAAATTGTGGCTGCAAGGTCAAGAACTCTATTAGCTAAATTTTATTTGAAAGAACATGGCTTGGAAGGAGACTGAGGTACACTAGAACAAACAATGCTTTTGTTGCAGCTACTCTAGTCTCTTTTTCTGACTCTGCAATAATTCAAAAAGATTGGCTGAAGCCTTTTAAAGTGCACTGTTGCAATATTATTACTCTCTTAAATGAAGATAAAGCCTAATGCTAAAAAAATCAGCCCAAGCAAGAGGGATGTGTTGTCAGGAAAGTGCACACAGAACACGGACACCAAAACCCAGAGTCCTGCTCTCTTATACCCTCATTTAACACGTTGCTGTGTTGCAGCGGCTGCTGCAGATTCTGGGATATTTGTGGACACTGCCAACTGCTTCCCTCATTGTCCTTCTTTTTGTGCATTGGCCAGATTTCTCCTCTGAACCAGTACAAAGACTTATCCACTCTGGCAATCCACCAAAAAGGTCCTATCCACAAAATATAAGATGTGTCAAATTCAGCCTCTGAACTGTCCAAGTCCAGCACAAATTAAACCATTCAGAGGCAGCATCCTCTGTTGTGTAAGGATACATGATGTCTTCTGCTGAGTTTTAGTAACAGAGAATTAAAATAACTCAATCCCAACTTTTTCAGAGACTGGGATGTTTTTGTTGCACATTAATCATTTGAAAAATGCAGTTTTATATTAAACACATCAAATTTCTGGACTTTATTAGGAGCTCATCATCCATTCACAATGCTCCTGTATGGTCAAGCTGGATTAGAGACTTTGTGAGCAGGATTTTGACTTTCAGTACATTGTCATTCTTAGGAAATGCATAGTGAAAGCCAAAGTGCAGAAATGTGAATACAAATTTAAATTACTGAGTGCAGATGAAAACTTCAGGACAGATCACCAGACCTTTGAAATGAATGACAGGGATGTTTACTTCACAAAGAGCTGTATTTATTGCCTATTTATAAAAAAATAATTATGAACTTCTTTGTTTGTTGGGAATTTTTCTAACCATAGATAATCTGTTGATTACTATAACATTATAATATGTCAAAAACTGTCCAGAAAACTGCCAACTTAGACAACTTTAAGATTCTTGTAATGAGCCTAAATGAAGTACATTTTGTTACTTCCTGTCTGCATTTTGAAGAGAGAAAAAGTTTTGAAACATCTGCATTAGAAGTCATGCTTGCATTTTATTTGTTGAGAAAAGAGAATACTCTAATTTTGCCTAATCTCATAAATTTTTATGGGGTGTCAAATTGAGTGGTTGCCAAAAGAAGTTCCTATGTACTGTTACTATCTACTCATTATCTATCTACTATCTACTCATTACATATCTACTCACAGATTTCAAAACATTCACTGCCATGAACAAAGAACTACAAGGTGGTCTTCACTCTGAAGGACAGATGAGGGATTGTTCCTAAGCAAGAAGCTGTGGATTATGGGTGCAAACTCCTGAATTTCTGATATAGAAGTTATAAATCTGTGATTTTTAAATTTTTTTTTTAATTACAAAAGACATTTAGACACAGACTAGCTTCAAGACTTTCAGATTTACAAAGAGATGTTTTTGGCCATTGAGATGGGTGGCAGGCCTTGGTCTGATGCCTGCTCAGCTTGGGATAAGGGTTTTTTGATCATTTTCTCAGTATTTGCATCAGAGATACATGGAGTGCATGGGGCTTTATGTCAGAGCAGTTCAACTATGGCACCACCCAGCTGACTTTTTCAGGCATTTGGTTCCAGAAAAAGGGATCCTTTACTTAGATTCAAGTGGTCAAATACTTTAACAAGAAGACCCCACTGTCTCATTTCATGGCAAACCACACTTTTAAAAGATGTTTGTGTTATGCATAGGAATGTCTAAACAGGGCCCCGTATGCTGCATTTAACAATGGCAATAAATAAATGAGAAATAGAATGGTAAAGAATTCAAGTATATTTCCCCTAAAGTTTTCATAATATGCTTTGTGGAGAGCACCCTTTGGTCATGAGCAGTATATTTTTATTAATGCAGAGAGCATTATTAAATATTGGCAGGTTCTGGACCACTATCCACTATGTACTTATCTTTACAAAGTGTTTGGAAAGAAAAAGCAAAGGCAGAATCAGACAATAAACAAAACCCCTGGATTGAGATGCTCCTAGGTTATGGGGCTGTCATTGTTACAAAACTAACTGCTCTGAAAATCAGTTTTGGAAATGTCTTTTTATCTGTATCAAAGTGTATATCAAAATGCCAGATTGAGATTTTATATTTTGGGAATCCAGATTCAAAGTCTGTGGTTTGAACCTATTTCTGGATTTCTGTTGGTTCAGTTTGCAGGAGACATTGTGAGAAATTAAACTCGTGGATACCTTGTGCAGTGATAAACTACTTAAAATTTTAAAACAGGAGAAACTAGAACTGCACCACCCTTCAGTCAGATCAGAGCGAACCAATTGTTAACCCCTGGGGAACCACTAACTTTTCCAACACATCTACAATAAAGCAGCTTTATACATCCTCTTGCATCTATTCTTTAGCAGCTTTATTGTACTTAAAAGGAGTGGGATTTGCAATGGTAAAAAGTTCTTTAAAATTACATGTTTTAAATAGTTCCATGTGTTTACTTTACATTGTTAAAGTATTTTTGTCATTTTCCAATTTAGTACAGCCTGATGTAATAGGAGAGCAGGGGGAGAAGAGTCTTTTGTAGACAGGTTTGAATGTATGGTTCCACGGATCAGCTATTCGTTAATTTTATGCAGACTGTCTCCAGTTTCTGCATCTCACAGTTTGGGCACAACAGGAGGTGACACTGTTAACTGTTACTCTTTTCGCTTACTTTTTTTCCCCTAGCTGAACATAAACATATCATTACACAGTTACACTACACTATATTTAGAGTTGATTTTTAACTATCTATTAGATAAAAAGACTCAAGCTGAGTTAAAATACCTGGAATGAACAGGGAAGGTCTCACAGAATGGCACTACCCACAGAAATTCTGGTGTAAGGTATTTCAGTACTGTGATGACAATATCTATTTCATTTGCTCCTGAGACTTCTCTGATATGCCTGGACAAACTGGTATGGGGCCACAGCTTTGGTCTCCCTACATGGCAAAGGAACTTAGCCATCAACGTCAGGTTCCTCAGATTCTTTTTTCTCCCTGAGAACAAGAACTATATCTAAGTTGTGAAATCTGTGAATGTTTTCTAAGTCTGACTTAGCATCCTAGCAGTATCAGAAGGGTCTGCTTCTTGCATATGTCTGTCCAACATCTGTCTCCTTACAGATAAAACACATCTCAGACCAGAAGGGAAGCTTTAGATAATCCAGTAGATTCCCTGGCTCAGATATTCATGGGATGAGACTCAGGTCCATGTACATTGGTTCCACTGCATAACTCAACCTACATGCCTAAGTTTCTGCCAATGTGAGTATAAATAATCACTAAAATCTTAATGAGGTTATGTTGCTGCCACTTTAACCTTGGCAAAAGACTTGCCAGACATCTTGTCCTATAGAATCGGATGCTCTGAACACTAGAGTTTTGTCACAGCATCTTTATCAGCTGGTGCAACAGAAAAAGACATTAGGAAGATGTGCTCATCCATCTCACACTTGCCTTATTTAGATTAAAGAATTCACCTAAAAGGCTTTGGGGTTTTTTTTCACATCTCATCTGAACATGATCTGAAACACAGATTCATGTGTCAGTCACCAATATCCAAGCTGCATGTTTATGAACCAGACTGGCCTTCGTATCTTGCAGAAACTGTTTTGCTTCATAAAATTATAGGATACACTGAACATGAGACCTGAACTCTTCCCATTTCCACATACCAATTCAGTGCTGTAACTGTTGGTAAAAAGATCTTTTCTCTTCTGTTTATTTTTTTAATGAGAAAAATATGTACCTGGTAAGGAATCTAGCTCTGAATGGCTGAAAGTGTTAAAATATATTCCATGTGTTCAAACCGCTCTCTATACTCTTTCACATTTGGATGCAATATTTATAATAAGGAACGTGCATACACCACTTAAAAATGTTGCATTTGCCAGCAGTTACCATACATCTGAGAATACTGTGCCTTCCCCCTGTATTCTGAATGAGGAGTATTACAAACTCACCATCATTAGGTGATAGCTGGTAAGTGACTGATTATTCAATGACTTCTCCTTGGCTGCAATTCTCTGTTTATCCCTTGGGAAGGGAAAACAACTTTTTAATATACTTAGCAAATTTATTTTGTTGGTGGCCTGTTTCTTACAGTGCAGAGTTTTTCTGCATAAAACCTGACAGCTATAAATAACTGTGTGGACCAAAGTAATCTCTAAAGTAATTGCATTAATTCAAATGAGGTCAACTGAAGCATTAATTGGACTCTGTGAAGCTTCAGTAATGTATCTGACTAGTTCAAAAGGTGATTCAAACATCCAAGATTGAATATCTTTCTCTGTAAAACAGACACTTAATGGGGGTGCATCAACACTGATGGTAACTGTTCTGCTTATGTATCCAAGTTGTTATATACTGTGTTTTCTGCATATTCGGTCTTAAATACGCCATGCAAAGGAAGTGCTACAAACATTGCCTGTCTTAGACATCTGTGCTCTGCTCAGAGTCAAAGTATCTGAGCATCCTTACATTGATCCTCAGATACCCTGAAAAGACAAAAAAAAGAAATGCAGGCATTTCCTTCTTAGGCATAGATAATATGGTGCCTATTTTTAAGAATGAGTTTAAGAATTGTTCTGCTTGTGGAAATGAGCATCAAGTTTTAAGCCGCTACTTGCATTTTAAATTTAATGCTGGGTGCTGCTTCTCCAGTGCACTGCCTTCAGTGAATCATGCTGACCCTATCCTAACATAACAATTAATGAAAGATAGTTTTGAACTGACTCTGTGTTATGACATGATTTCTTTTTAAAGGCAGAACTCTTCCCTGATTTGGCTCATGTGCTGCAAATAAGTTGCTGTCAATGAAGAACTAGTGTGCTGTGCACAGGGACAGGTCTGTGTACTCTGAACCCAAGTTGCAAACAAGATGTGATCAAACCATTGTCTTATCTTTGTAGGAGAAGAAAAGGATGTATGGGTGGATGAATGGATGGATAAGAAATGTATTAAGAGATTATTGATTCTCTTATGCTATATTGAAAAGAAGTACTCAAAAGGTTATATGGTCTTCTAGACCATTTAACTAATTATTTCCTTCTTCACTTGAATAAAAGCAATGGAAAATTCTTGTAAGAAAAAAAATTACATCAGATTTAGCTGTCTTAAAGGATGAACATGCAAGTGAAAAGGTACTGAACCATGAGGTCCGACTGCACCTAGTCAGGGCTCCCCACCTCCACACTGAGAGGAGGCCTGTTTGACTTTTAAAGTCTACGGCATAGAGCTAGTTGGTTCCCATTAGTGGTGAGTACTCTAGATAGTGGACTTCAGATAGAAACTTAAACCATCAGATTTTCGTTGTAATAGTTGCAGGTCACATAGGCAACAGATTTTGGTAGTCAAGGTAAAATTTCTAGTGAGTGTTTTATTTATTACTGGAGGAAAACCACAAACTTTGAAACATTACTAAGTGTATTCCTACCTTGAATGTTGGCATATCATATTCAAGCAGTGTCTGGAAAAGAAGACATCCTCAGAGAACATATGTCTGATTCGTAGAACACTTTTGCATGATCAGAAAGTTTGATAAGAAAGATTAATATGTTTTGTTTGGCAGAGAAACGTTGCTGAGCAGAGGATGGGAGGTATATCCTACTGTACATTGGCATAAAACCTGATATCCTGCAGGATCCTATAATGTCACATGAAGAACAGAGATAGTAGGATTCATAGATACAACAATAATTAAGGTATAACTGCTGTTTCTGAGCCTGGATTTTTTTAAACATCTCACAATTTTTGGAACTAAAAAAAACATGGCAGGAGAGGGGAATGTAAAATTTATCAACTCATGTTTCAAATAAACAAGTAATTTTAGTCATCCTGAACACTTTAGTATCAGCTGGAGCTCCATATTTTCCCATTGCAAATTTTTGAAACACCACCTCCAGAAACCTTCAAGTCATTTTACAAACACCACATTCACTTCTGTTTTGCAGCAGCAATTATTTGCTCTGAAGCATCACCTCCACCAACACTACTGTTACTGCTATCTCATGTCCAGATATTAAAGGTCGTGTGTATACCCATGAAATACATCACATAATGAGCAGAATTCACTGTTAGAAAAGTTATGACAGAAATCTTAGTGGACACACTGTCTTGCAGGACAAATAGAAATGTTGTGACAATGCATAATTCATCATTCAACCATCTTTCTCTCTAGCAAGTATGGAAAGCTATGGAAAAAAACCCCAAACCCATAACCAAAAAAACTCCAATACACTAGCCAAAAAAAGTTCAAGATACTATAGATGTTATTGTAGTTGCCATGGTGTATACACTGCTGAAACTTCCTGTTCAGTGGTTGCCTTCTTTATAGAGGAGTTTTGAAATGGAGTTAGGCATGGTATAAAAAAAAAAATAAATCTACAGCCACTTTAGCCACTCAGGCAGGGCTAGAAATCTCCTGTTTCAGGCTGCCATGGTGTTTCAGGCTGCAGTGGGAGATAACTTGCCACGAGATGTGCTGATTTGAACTCTTTGAAGTCTCTACTTCAGTGACTCCTGGAAGAGGCAAAAGCTGTGTGCAAATTCAGAGGGAAGCACAAAGCAGGCAAAGTCACTCACCAGCAGCGACAGACCTCACTGTTCAAAGGGAACTCTTGGAATTTGTGTTAATTGCTTTAAAACCCAGTGACTCTCTTGGGGTATAGAAAGAAGAGCAGGACTGAAGTGGTGAAGGACCAGCAGTCCCTGTATGCTTTTTGGCTGACTGGTAAATTCAGAAAGAATGAATATGAACAGTCAAATCCCATGTGCTGTCTTGGAACATGGCAAGACTGTTATCATGGGCTTCATCACCAAAGAAGAGTTCATATTAGACATTCATTGCTTAAACACTCAGAAAACTGATTTGAAGTATAGTATTTTATTAAACAAATAAGCAGACAGCTCAATCCAAAACCTGTGCTGCATTCTGCTGACCATGAAGAAATCACAGAGTAGCTCTTCCCCAAAAAGCAAGCTTTGCTGCCTACCTACTAGCACTTTGCAGCACACAGTAGAGGCAGGCATGAGCTGAAAAGAAAACAAACTTTAAACAGAAGCTTAATTATTCTAGGATGCATCTGAGACTGAGATGTGGTTACAAGATGTCCCAATCCCCAGCCTGAGAATGATATGTATCCTATATGTGAAATCTTTCATTCTGAACTGCCATGAAAGCTCTCCCATTTTTGCAAAACATCTAACAGCTGCCCACTTTTTGGAGCTATAACTCTTTGCATCAGGAAATAGCAAAACCGAACTTGTGCAAATGAAAATGACAGGTACCTGAGCAGAGGAAGAAATCAGAGTTGGGGACCGGAAAGAAAGATAGTGCATAACTCCTTCTTTACATGCTTTTTTCCCCCGTTTTTGTACGATATTCACGTCAACTAGGCTCAAGTTGCTTGCTATGAATAGATGAGGAAATTGCTGTTCTAAAAGCTAAATGCTACCACGGTGGAAAAAAAAATAAAAGGACCCAAAAAAAAACAAAAAGTGAGGGTTTGCCATCTCAAGGATGTTTGAGTTTTGTTTTGTTTTGGTTTTTTTGTTGGTTTGTCTTTTTTGCTGTTGTTGTTGTTGTTTTGGGGGTTTTTTTTGGGTTTTTTTATGGCAGCATAGGTTGATTGTGCTTTTTTGTAGAATTATTCTGCACAAGACTGAAAGTGTTTAGCTGTACTGTAAATCTGATAATAAAATGCCTATTCTGTGTGTATTGAGAAATATATAATGTTTCAACTTTAAATATACATTTTTGTATATATGATAAAAATATCCTTTTTTACTTTTCCACTTTTTTTCTTGACCTGATGCCATTAATTTCTAAATTGTTCTTTTATGCTTTCCAGAAATGAGAAAAATTCAGAAAAATATACCAATTTAAAATCTGGAAGACCAAATTCATTTATCATTATAGAACAGCATATAGATAGCAATCAGCTCAACTGAACAAAAATAACTCAGGCAGTTACTCTCACCAGCTTGCACACTCTACTGATATATTCCATTTACTACTTTATATCCATCTGCCAAACCCACCTGGGTTTCAGATTGGACATATTCTATCTCTGTTAATGATAGGCTTCACTCTATTCGCTATGTGATCCCCTCAACACTTTCTAAAAAGAAAAAAAAAAGCAGAGAAAAAGTTAAATTTTCCACAGTGTGTTAATATAAATGATGCATATATTGGAGAGCATATTAAGAAGTATGTCAGATAGTGTTTCCTTCTTGTTACGACCCCCACAATTAGCCAGGTAGAAGACATAAAATCCACAGTCAAAAGCCAAAAATAGGTGTGTTCTGTGTAAAGCAGGGTCATATTTGCTGTTATGAGGTACCTTTCACAGTAAGATTGTCTCTAAGCACTTACAGAAATACTGTAAATTATACTATTTTAGTGGCTTAGTTGTAGAAATATCTAAGGCCTGCTTTAACTGGAAATAACAACCATTTCACAGGCCCCTTTGTGGGGCTTAAAGGGAGCTGCAGGTCTGCACAGATGCTATACAGAGACAGTGACATGTCCCCTCTCAGGATCTCACAATGTGAAGGATTACTGTGTCCTCACCTGTCTCCAATGCCTTGATGATCCAGGAGTCTTTGCCCGAACAGATGACATTACTGTGCACTCTGCAGCGGTACCCTGATGAGCAGACTGCACAGTTAGCATTTGTGAGGGAGTGGGCAGGGGAGAAATGCTCCCTCACTGGCCTGGGGAAAAAATCTATATAGTCTTTCTACTCTCCGTGGCATGTTGTGTCTCTAGTCTTCTTGCAGAAAACTGAACTTGATGAGTTATTGATACACCTGCCACACACTCCAGCAGAACAGAGATAGCCAGTTGGTGGCACTACTTTCAGGACCCAGATAAAGTGGGAAGGAACTGAGCAGCTTTTTTGTCATTGCTACAGAAATGTAGACAATAAAGCATTGCTTTGTTTAAGAGAAACCTTGCTCAGTGTGACAAAAAGAGCTTCTTGCATTTTTGAACATTGCAGCACAAGGGCTGGGTACAGGATAACCATAAAAACTCCTGACCTGACCAGGAGATAATGAGTCACTCTAATTTCTGCAGGGTAATGCCACTAATGGTTTAACTGGGCCAGCACCATCATGTGTTTTCATATATTAGTGACCATTATTGGTGATCTTGTTTCACCCAGAAATAAGATTGCAC
This sequence comes from Acanthisitta chloris, assembly GCF_000695815.1. Taxonomy (NCBI): domain Eukaryota; kingdom Metazoa; phylum Chordata; class Aves; order Passeriformes; family Acanthisittidae; genus Acanthisitta; species Acanthisitta chloris. Next base: position 176,483 of record NW_008679580.1, on the reverse strand, counting down.
CAAGCCTTCTTGATGCAACCTCCACAAGGCTGTCCCTTTCTACAGGCAAAGGTGTCATTTTGCCAGGCTGTCTTAATCTTGTCAGCCTAAGTTTCCCATAGCTAACATTTTTGGACATTTCAAGTAATTTACTTCTGGCCTTTTCACTTTGACCTGAGCATTAAGCAGTGCTAGAAACCATTTCTGTGTTAGATGAAGGGTGAAGGAAGGCAATGATATTTTTACTGGATCCCCAGATCAGTGTGTATGAGATGACTCTATCAGCTGAAGATGAGAAGTATTATCAACTGCAAACTTCTCCTGTCAGAGCTAATTTTCCAGTCTCCCTGAAGATCGGTTGTATATGCATCCCTCTCCAGGCATCTGCACAGGATGTGGGCACACTCAAGGACAGGAAGGCTTTCTGTTCCACGAATATGCAGGTGTGTGCAATGTCAAGCGTCAGCTCTACTTTTTCAGGATCATTTCATAATGCATACACAGTGCAGTTTTGCTGGATGTCAGCACTCTGAAACTGTTTCTTCACTGACAGAGTTGTGGGAAATACAAAAGTATAGGGACAGCTCTGATGGATTGTTACTCTGCAGCTCTTTCAAGACAGGGATTATTTGTGTTCTTTCTGCATTCTCCAAACCACATCCACAAAGTCTTCAGAAAGAGTGTTAGGTGAGAAAAAATGTATATTGTATTTAAATGTGGCTGAGGAAAAGAGTTATTTTTGTTTCATTTATAGAAACATGAGCCGAATAATGAGAAGTAAGGCAACAGTTGATGGCTCACCATTTTCCAGGTCATTGCTTATTTTTGGGATTTCTTTCATACGATAATTGTGGACTTCCCTTCATGAACAAAATGAAGTGTGCTGCAGAGAGGAGTAAGATCAGGTTAAAACTCAAATAAATAGAAGCAAATGAAACAGTAAAAAATATGAAACAGAGAAGTTAAGCATATTCAAAGTCATATGCAATTAGTAATTAGAAGATACAATAAAACAGAAGTAAGGACTTTAACATATATTTATTCTTTCATCCTCTCCAATAGCTCACAGCTAATCTTCTACATGTGAGGACCCTTTAGTAAGTGTAGCTGTACATCATAAAAATAATGCATTTAGAAGTGAATTAGAATGCTAGTTAAGCAGTCGTCTATTGCTACATTTATGATGCTTCTATATTTGTTTACTTATATCTTAATTATCTAAGGGGTGGCCTAATCCTAGCAACAATGAGGGCCAGATGGAGATTTTTTTGCCCTTCAACTGAACATGTGACATTCCTCCCCTCACAGCTGCAGCCTGACACAGACGTTTGGCTGGTGCTGCTGCTGCCAGAAAAAGGAGATATTTTCAAGGAGGTGAGGGAAAGTGTCCACACTCCCTCCTACAGGTGACATCAGCAGTTTTGCTCCATGTGTTGAGAGCGTTGGGAGTAGGAGATGGCTTTCAGCTGTTTGCACTGCTTTTAATGCATGAATAGCTACTCTTCCTCCTTACCAGGGAGGGGATGTTCAGTGATCCACCATCTAGCCAAGACAGTAAGACCTGAAGTCCTTCCCAAAAGTACTGCATTAGAACACTGAGCTGTGTGTCCTGTGCTGAGAGCTACACTGAAACTGAGGAAGCTGTCTTAAAACAGAGCAAAACAAACAAAAACAATATATATGTAGATAATACCTTCACTATTCTTCAGGAAATCAGTTTTCACCCAACAAGATATAACATAGCAAAGCTGTGATATGCCACTCATGTTCAATATAGGAATTTTCAGCACAAAACTCCACGTTCCTTCAGGTTTTAATAGAGAATCACAGAATCAGAATCAGTTAGGTTGTAAGGGACCACAATGGATCATCTGGTCCAATTTCCCTACTTGATCAGTGCCATCCTAGAGCACATAGCTCAGGACTGCATCCAGAGACTTCTTGAATACCTCCAGTGAGGGAGAATCCTTGATGTCTCTGGACAATCTGTTCCAGTGCTCAGTGACTTGCAAATTAAAGTTTTTTCTTGTATTCAGGTGGAACTTCCTGTGCATCTGTTTTTGCCCATTACCTCTTGCTTTATTGGTTTCCACAAGTACAAGGAGTCCAGTTCCATCATCCTGGTGCTTCCCATTCATGTACTTGAATACATTGATGAGGTTCCCTCTCAGTCGTCTCTTCCTGAGATTGAACAGGCCCAACTCCCTCAGCCTCTCCTCATAAAATACTGTGTTAAGCAAAGGGAATTGCTCTACCCCTGTCAAAAAAGAGGAAATACTCTGAATTGTATATCTCTCTTCCTGGTTCAACACAACTGCT